>NC_072736.1:117139900-117439900 GCF_026930045.1 Uloborus diversus
GACAAGCCAAAGCTCAAGAAAACAGGACAGTCGTTAGACACGACCTCGTAAAAAGGAAAAACATTTAGCAGAGCGTGGTTTCGATCCACGGACCTCTGGGTTATGGGCCCAGCACGCTTCCACTGCGCCACTCTGCTCATTGGACGTAGATTTGATGAAGGACTGAAATCTAACTTCATACATATTCTAATGTTTTAATCAGAAAATATTTACTTAGCTGAATTGTAATTCTAATTTAATGTTAGAAAAATCGAGAAAAGAGCAAAAATGCGCAAAAAAAATTGGACAAGCCAAAGCTCAAGAAAACAGGACAGTCGTTAGACACGACCTCGTAAAAAGGAAAAACATTTAGCAGAGCGTGGTTTCGATCCACGGACCTCTGGGTTATGGGCCCAGCACGCTTCCACTGCGCCACTCTGCTCACTGGACGTAGATTTGATGAAGGACTGAAATCTAACTTCATACATATTCTAATGTTTTAATCAGAAAATATTTACTTAGCTGAATTGTAATTCTAATTTAATGTTAGAAAAATCGAGAAAAGAGCAAAAATGCGCAAAAAAAATTGGACAAGCCAAAGCTCAAGAAAACAGGACAGTCGTTAGACACGACCTCGTAAAAAGGAAAAACATTTAGCAGAGCGTGGTTTCGATCCACGGACCTCTGGGTTATGGGCCCAGCACGCTTCCACTGCGCCACTCTGCTCATTGGACGTAGATTTGATGAAGGACTGAAATCTAACTTCATACATATTCTAATGTTTTAATCAGAAAATATTTACTTAGCTGAATTGTAATTCTAATTTAATGTTAGAAAAATCGAGAAAAGAGCAAAAATGCGCAAAAAAAATTGGACAAGCCAAAGCTCAAGAAAACAGGACAGTCGTTAGACACGACCTCGTAAAAAGGAAAAACATTTAGCAGAGCGTGGTTTCGATCCACGGACCTCTGGGTTATGGGCCCAGCACGCTTCCACTGCGCCACTCTGCTCATTGGACGTAGATTTGATGAAGGACTGAAATCTAACTTCATACATATTCTAATGTTTTAATCAGAAAATATTTACTTAGCTGAATTGTAATTCTAATTTAATGTTAGAAAAATCGAGAAAAGAGCAAAAATGCGCAAAAAAAATTGGACAAGCCAAAGCTCAAGAAAACAGGACAGTCGTTAGACACGACCTCGTAAAAAGGAAAAACATTTAGCAGAGCGTGGTTTCGATCCACGGACCTCTGGGTTATGGGCCCAGCACGCTTCCACTGCGCCACTCTGCTCATTGGACGTAGATTTGATGAAGGACTGAAATCTAACTTCATACATATTCTAATGTTTTAATCAGAAAATATTTACTTAGCTGAATTGTAATTCTAATTTAATGTTAGAAAAATCGAGAAAAGAGCAAAAATGCGCAAAAAAAATTGGACAAGCCAAAGCTCAAGAAAACAGGACAGTCGTTAGACACGACCTCGTAAAAAGGAAAAACATTTAGCAGAGCGTGGTTTCGATCCACGGACCTCTGGGTTATGGGCCCAGCACGCTTCCACTGCGCCACTCTGCTCATTGGACGTAGATTTGATGAAGGACTGAAATCTAACTTCATACATATTCTAATGTTTTAATCAGAAAATATTTACTTAGCTGAATTGTAATTCTAATTTAATGTTAGAAAAATCGAGAAAAGAGCAAAAATGCGCAAAAAAAATTGGACAAGCCAAAGCTCAAGAAAACAGGACAGTCGTTAGACACGACCTCGTAAAAAGGAAAAACATTTAGCAGAGCGTGGTTTCGATCCACGGACCTCTGGGTTATGGGCCCAGCACGCTTCCACTGCGCCACTCTGCTCACTGGACGTAGATTTGATGAAGGACTGAAATCTAACTTCATACATATTCTAATGTTTTAATCAGAAAATATTTACTTAGCTGAATTGTAATTCTAATTTAATGTTAGAAAAATCGAGAAAAGAGCAAAAATGCGCAAAAAAAATTGGACAAGCCAAAGCTCAAGAAAACAGGACAGTCGTTAGACACGACCTCGTAAAAAGGAAAAACATTTAGCAGAGCGTGGTTTCGATCCACGGACCTCTGGGTTATGGGCCCAGCACGCTTCCACTGCGCCACTCTGCTCATTGGACGTAGATTTGATGAAGGACTGAAATCTAACTTCATACATATTCTAATGTTTTAATCAGAAAATATTTACTTAGCTGAATTGTAATTCTAATTTAATGTTAGAAAAATCGAGAAAAGAGCAAAAATGCGCAAAAAAAATTGGACAAGCCAAAGCTCAAGAAAACAGGACAGTCGTTAGACACGACCTCGTAAAAAGGAAAAACATTTAGCAGAGCGTGGTTTCGATCCACGGACCTCTGGGTTATGGGCCCAGCACGCTTCCACTGCGCCACTCTGCTCATTGGACGTAGATTTGATGAAGGACTGAAATCTAACTTCATACATATTCTAATGTTTTAATCAGAAAATATTTACTTAGCTGAATTGTAATTCTAATTTAATGTTAGAAAAATCGAGAAAAGAGCAAAAATGCGCAAAAAAAATTGGACAAGCCAAAGCTCAAGAAAACAGGACAGTCGTTAGACACGACCTCGTAAAAAGGAAAAACATTTAGCAGAGCGTGGTTTCGATCCACGGACCTCTGGGTTATGGGCCCAGCACGCTTCCACTGCGCCACTCTGCTCATTGGACGTAGATTTGATGAAGGACTGAAATCTAACTTCATACATATTCTAATGTTTTAATCAGAAAATATTTACTTAGCTGAATTGTAATTCTAATTTAATGTTAGAAAAATCGAGAAAAGAGCAAAAATGCGCAAAAAAAATTGGACAAGCCAAAGCTCAAGAAAACAGGACAGTCGTTAGACACGACCTCGTAAAAAGGAAAAACATTTAGCAGAGCGTGGTTTCGATCCACGGACCTCTGGGTTATGGGCCCAGCACGCTTCCACTGCGCCACTCTGCTCACTGGACGTAGATTTGATGAAGGACTGAAATCTAACTTCATACATATTCTAATGTTTTAATCAGAAAATATTTACTTAGCTGAATTGTAATTCTAATTTAATGTTAGAAAAATCGAGAAAAGAGCAAAAATGCGCAAAAAAAATTGGACAAGCCAAAGCTCAAGAAAACAGGACAGTCGTTAGACACGACCTCGTAAAAAGGAAAAACATTTAGCAGAGCGTGGTTTCGATCCACGGACCTCTGGGTTATGGGCCCAGCACGCTTCCACTGCGCCACTCTGCTCATTGGACGTAGATTTGATGAAGGACTGAAATCTAACTTCATACATATTCTAATGTTTTAATCAGAAAATATTTACTTAGCTGAATTGTAATTCTAATTTAATGTTAGAAAAATCGAGAAAAGAGCAAAAATGCGCAAAAAAAATTGGACAAGCCAAAGCTCAAGAAAACAGGACAGTCGTTAGACACGACCTCGTAAAAAGGAAAAACATTTAGCAGAGCGTGGTTTCGATCCACGGACCTCTGGGTTATGGGCCCAGCACGCTTCCACTGCGCCACTCTGCTCATTGGACGTAGATTTGATGAAGGACTGAAATCTAACTTCATACATATTCTAATGTTTTAATCAGAAAATATTTACTTAGCTGAATTGTAATTCTAATTTAATGTTAGAAAAATCGAGAAAAGAGCAAAAATGCGCAAAAAAAATTGGACAAGCCAAAGCTCAAGAAAACAGGACAGTCGTTAGACACGACCTCGTAAAAAGGAAAAACATTTAGCAGAGCGTGGTTTCGATCCACGGACCTCTGGGTTATGGGCCCAGCACGCTTCCACTGCGCCACTCTGCTCACTGGACGTAGATTTGATGAAGGACTGAAATCTAACTTCATACATATTCTAATGTTTTAATCAGAAAATATTTACTTAGCTGAATTGTAATTCTAATTTAATGTTAGAAAAATCGAGAAAAGAGCAAAAATGCGCAAAAAAAATTGGACAAGCCAAAGCTCAAGAAAACAGGACAGTCGTTAGACACGACCTCGTAAAAAGGAAAAACATTTAGCAGAGCGTGGTTTCGATCCACGGACCTCTGGGTTATGGGCCCAGCACGCTTCCACTGCGCCACTCTGCTCATTGGACGTAGATTTGATGAAGGACTGAAATCTAACTTCATACATATTCTAATGTTTTAATCAGAAAATATTTACTTAGCTGAATTGTAATTCTAATTTAATGTTAGAAAAATCGAGAAAAGAGCAAAAATGCGCAAAAAAAATTGGACAAGCCAAAGCTCAAGAAAACAGGACAGTCGTTAGACACGACCTCGTAAAAAGGAAAAACATTTAGCAGAGCGTGGTTTCGATCCACGGACCTCTGGGTTATGGGCCCAGCACGCTTCCACTGCGCCACTCTGCTCATTGGACGTAGATTTGATGAAGGACTGAAATCTAACTTCATACATATTCTAATGTTTTAATCAGAAAATATTTACTTAGCTGAATTGTAATTCTAATTTAATGTTAGAAAAATCGAGAAAAGAGCAAAAATGCGCAAAAAAAATTGGACAAGCCAAAGCTCAAGAAAACAGGACAGTCGTTAGACACGACCTCGTAAAAAGGAAAAACATTTAGCAGAGCGTGGTTTCGATCCACGGACCTCTGGGTTATGGGCCCAGCACGCTTCCACTGCGCCACTCTGCTCATTGGACGTAGATTTGATGAAGGACTGAAATCTAACTTCATACATATTCTAATGTTTTAATCAGAAAATATTTACTTAGCTGAATTGTAATTCTAATTTAATGTTAGAAAAATCGAGAAAAGAGCAAAAATGCGCAAAAAAAATTGGACAAGCCAAAGCTCAAGAAAACAGGACAGTCGTTAGACACGACCTCGTAAAAAGGAAAAACATTTAGCAGAGCGTGGTTTCGATCCACGGACCTCTGGGTTATGGGCCCAGCACGCTTCCACTGCGCCACTCTGCTCACTGGACGTAGATTTGATGAAGGACTGAAATCTAACTTCATACATATTCTAATGTTTTAATCAGAAAATATTTACTTAGCTGAATTGTAATTCTAATTTAATGTTAGAAAAATCGAGAAAAGAGCAAAAATGCGCAAAAAAAATTGGACAAGCCAAAGCTCAAGAAAACAGGACAGTCGTTAGACACGACCTCGTAAAAAGGAAAAACATTTAGCAGAGCGTGGTTTCGATCCACGGACCTCTGGGTTATGGGCCCAGCACGCTTCCACTGCGCCACTCTGCTCATTGGACGTAGATTTGATGAAGGACTGAAATCTAACTTCATACATATTCTAATGTTTTAATCAGAAAATATTTACTTAGCTGAATTGTAATTCTAATTTAATGTTAGAAAAATCGAAAAATCGAGAAAAGAGCAAAAATGCGCAAAAAAAATTGGACAAGCCAAAGCTCAAGAAAACAGGACAGTCGTTAGACACGACCTCGTAAAAAGGAAAAACATTTAGCAGAGCGTGGTTTCGATCCACGGACCTCTGGGTTATGGGCCCAGCACGCTTCCACTGCGCCACTCTGCTCATTGGACGTAGATTTGATGAAGGACTGAAATCTAACTTCATACATATTCTAATGTTTTAATCAGAAAATATTTACTTAGCTGAATTGTAATTCTAATTTAATGTTAGAAAAATCGAGAAAAGAGCAAAAATGCGCAAAAAAAATTGGACAAGCCAAAGCTCAAGAAAACAGGACAGTCGTTAGACACGACCTCGTAAAAAGGAAAAACATTTAGCAGAGCGTGGTTTCGATCCACGGACCTCTGGGTTATGGGCCCAGCACGCTTCCACTGCGCCACTCTGCTCACTGGACGTAGATTTGATGAAGGACTGAAATCTAACTTCATACATATTCTAATGTTTTAATCAGAAAATATTTACTTAGCTGAATTGTAATTCTAATTTAATGTTAGAAAAATCGAGAAAAGAGCAAAAATGCGCAAAAAAAATTGGACAAGCCAAAGCTCAAGAAAACAGGACAGTCGTTAGACACGACCTCGTAAAAAGGAAAAACATTTAGCAGAGCGTGGTTTCGATCCACGGACCTCTGGGTTATGGGCCCAGCACGCTTCCACTGCGCCACTCTGCTCATTGGACGTAGATTTGATGAAGGACTGAAATCTAACTTCATACATATTCTAATGTTTTAATCAGAAAATATTTACTTAGCTGAATTGTAATTCTAATTTAATGTTAGAAAAATCGAGAAAAGAGCAAAAATGCGCAAAAAAAATTGGACAAGCCAAAGCTCAAGAAAACAGGACAGTCGTTAGACACGACCTCGTAAAAAGGAAAAACATTTAGCAGAGCGTGGTTTCGATCCACGGACCTCTGGGTTATGGGCCCAGCACGCTTCCACTGCGCCACTCTGCTCATTGGACGTAGATTTGATGAAGGACTGAAATCTAACTTCATACATATTCTAATGTTTTAATCAGAAAATATTTACTTAGCTGAATTGTAATTCTAATTTAATGTTAGAAAAATCGAGAAAAGAGCAAAAATGCGCAAAAAAAATTGGACAAGCCAAAGCTCAAGAAAACAGGACAGTCGTTAGACACGACCTCGTAAAAAGGAAAAACATTTAGCAGAGCGTGGTTTCGATCCACGGACCTCTGGGTTATGGGCCCAGCACGCTTCCACTGCGCCACTCTGCTCATTGGACGTAGATTTGATGAAGGACTGAAATCTAACTTCATACATATTCTAATGTTTTAATCAGAAAATATTTACTTAGCTGAATTGTAATTCTAATTTAATGTTAGAAAAATCGAGAAAAGAGCAAAAATGCGCAAAAAAAATTGGACAAGCCAAAGCTCAAGAAAACAGGACAGTCGTTAGACACGACCTCGTAAAAAGGAAAAACATTTAGCAGAGCGTGGTTTCGATCCACGGACCTCTGGGTTATGGGCCCAGCACGCTTCCACTGCGCCACTCTGCTCACTGGACGTAGATTTGATGAAGGACTGAAATCTAACTTCATACATATTCTAATGTTTTAATCAGAAAATATTTACTTAGCTGAATTGTAATTCTAATTTAATGTTAGAAAAATCGAGAAAAGAGCAAAAATGCGCAAAAAAAATTGGACAAGCCAAAGCTCAAGAAAACAGGACAGTCGTTAGACACGACCTCGTAAAAAGGAAAAACATTTAGCAGAGCGTGGTTTCGATCCACGGACCTCTGGGTTATGGGCCCAGCACGCTTCCACTGCGCCACTCTGCTCATTGGACGTAGATTTGATGAAGGACTGAAATCTAACTTCATACATATTCTAATGTTTTAATCAGAAAATATTTACTTAGCTGAATTGTAATTCTAATTTAATGTTAGAAAAATCGAGAAAAGAGCAAAAATGCGCAAAAAAAATTGGACAAGCCAAAGCTCAAGAAAACAGGACAGTCGTTAGACACGACCTCGTAAAAAGGAAAAACATTTAGCAGAGCGTGGTTTCGATCCACGGACCTCTGGGTTATGGGCCCAGCACGCTTCCACTGCGCCACTCTGCTCACTGGACGTAGATTTGATGAAGGACTGAAATCTAACTTCATACATATTCTAATGTTTTAATCAGAAAATATTTACTTAGCTGAATTGTAATTCTAATTTAATGTTAGAAAAATCGAGAAAAGAGCAAAAATGCGCAAAAAAAATTGGACAAGCCAAAGCTCAAGAAAACAGGACAGTCGTTAGACACGACCTCGTAAAAAGGAAAAACATTTAGCAGAGCGTGGTTTCGATCCACGGACCTCTGGGTTATGGGCCCAGCACGCTTCCACTGCGCCACTCTGCTCATTGGACGTAGATTTGATGAAGGACTGAAATCTAACTTCATACATATTCTAATGTTTTAATCAGAAAATATTTACTTAGCTGAATTGTAATTCTAATTTAATGTTAGAAAAATCGAGAAAAGAGCAAAAATGCGCAAAAAAAATTGGACAAGCCAAAGCTCAAGAAAACAGGACAGTCGTTAGACACGACCTCGTAAAAAGGAAAAACATTTAGCAGAGCGTGGTTTCGATCCACGGACCTCTGGGTTATGGGCCCAGCACGCTTCCACTGCGCCACTCTGCTCATTGGACGTAGATTTGATGAAGGACTGAAATCTAACTTCATACATATTCTAATGTTTTAATCAGAAAATATTTACTTAGCTGAATTGTAATTCTAATTTAATGTTAGAAAAATCGAGAAAAGAGCAAAAATGCGCAAAAAAAATTGGACAAGCCAAAGCTCAAGAAAACAGGACAGTCGTTAGACACGACCTCGTAAAAAGGAAAAACATTTAGCAGAGCGTGGTTTCGATCCACGGACCTCTGGGTTATGGGCCCAGCACGCTTCCACTGCGCCACTCTGCTCACTGGACGTAGATTTGATGAAGGACTGAAATCTAACTTCATACATATTCTAATGTTTTAATCAGAAAATATTTACTTAGCTGAATTGTAATTCTAATTTAATGTTAGAAAAATCGAGAAAAGAGCAAAAATGCGCAAAAAAAATTGGACAAGCCAAAGCTCAAGAAAACAGGACAGTCGTTAGACACGACCTCGTAAAAAGGAAAAACATTTAGCAGAGCGTGGTTTCGATCCACGGACCTCTGGGTTATGGGCCCAGCACGCTTCCACTGCGCCACTCTGCTCATTGGACGTAGATTTGATGAAGGACTGAAATCTAACTTCATACATATTCTAATGTTTTAATCAGAAAATATTTACTTAGCTGAATTGTAATTCTAATTTAATGTTAGAAAAATCGAGAAAAGAGCAAAAATGCGCAAAAAAAATTGGACAAGCCAAAGCTCAAGAAAACAGGACAGTCGTTAGACACGACCTCGTAAAAAGGAAAAACATTTAGCAGAGCGTGGTTTCGATCCACGGACCTCTGGGTTATGGGCCCAGCACGCTTCCACTGCGCCACTCTGCTCATTGGACGTAGATTTGATGAAGGACTGAAATCTAACTTCATACATATTCTAATGTTTTAATCAGAAAATATTTACTTAGCTGAATTGTAATTCTAATTTAATGTTAGAAAAATCGAGAAAAGAGCAAAAATGCGCAAAAAAAATTGGACAAGCCAAAGCTCAAGAAAACAGGACAGTCGTTAGACACGACCTCGTAAAAAGGAAAAACATTTAGCAGAGCGTGGTTTCGATCCACGGACCTCTGGGTTATGGGCCCAGCACGCTTCCACTGCGCCACTCTGCTCACTGGACGTAGATTTGATGAAGGACTGAAATCTAACTTCATACATATTCTAATGTTTTAATCAGAAAATATTTACTTAGCTGAATTGTAATTCTAATTTAATGTTAGAAAAATCGAGAAAAGAGCAAAAATGCGCAAAAAAAATTGGACAAGCCAAAGCTCAAGAAAACAGGACAGTCGTTAGACACGACCTCGTAAAAAGGAAAAACATTTAGCAGAGCGTGGTTTCGATCCACGGACCTCTGGGTTATGGGCCCAGCACGCTTCCACTGCGCCACTCTGCTCATTGGACGTAGATTTGATGAAGGACTGAAATCTAACTTCATACATATTCTAATGTTTTAATCAGAAAATATTTACTTAGCTGAATTGTAATTCTAATTTAATGTTAGAAAAATCGAGAAAAGAGCAAAAATGCGCAAAAAAAATTGGACAAGCCAAAGCTCAAGAAAACAGGACAGTCGTTAGACACGACCTCGTAAAAAGGAAAAACATTTAGCAGAGCGTGGTTTCGATCCACGGACCTCTGGGTTATGGGCCCAGCACGCTTCCACTGCGCCACTCTGCTCATTGGACGTAGATTTGATGAAGGACTGAAATCTAACTTCATACATATTCTAATGTTTTAATCAGAAAATATTTACTTAGCTGAATTGTAATTCTAATTTAATGTTAGAAAAATCGAGAAAAGAGCAAAAATGCGCAAAAAAAATTGGACAAGCCAAAGCTCAAGAAAACAGGACAGTCGTTAGACACGACCTCGTAAAAAGGAAAAACATTTAGCAGAGCGTGGTTTCGATCCACGGACCTCTGGGTTATGGGCCCAGCACGCTTCCACTGCGCCACTCTGCTCATTGGACGTAGATTTGATGAAGGACTGAAATCTAACTTCATACATATTCTAATGTTTTAATCAGAAAATATTTACTTAGCTGAATTGTAATTCTAATTTAATGTTAGAAAAATCGAGAAAAGAGCAAAAATGCGCAAAAAAAATTGGACAAGCCAAAGCTCAAGAAAACAGGACAGTCGTTAGACACGACCTCGTAAAAAGGAAAAACATTTAGCAGAGCGTGGTTTCGATCCACGGACCTCTGGGTTATGGGCCCAGCACGCTTCCACTGCGCCACTCTGCTCACTGGACGTAGATTTGATGAAGGACTGAAATCTAACTTCATACATATTCTAATGTTTTAATCAGAAAATATTTACTTAGCTGAATTGTAATTCTAATTTAATGTTAGAAAAATCGAGAAAAGAGCAAAAATGCGCAAAAAAAATTGGACAAGCCAAAGCTCAAGAAAACAGGACAGTCGTTAGACACGACCTCGTAAAAAGGAAAAACATTTAGCAGAGCGTGGTTTCGATCCACGGACCTCTGGGTTATGGGCCCAGCACGCTTCCACTGCGCCACTCTGCTCATTGGACGTAGATTTGATGAAGGACTGAAATCTAACTTCATACATATTCTAATGTTTTAATCAGAAAATATTTACTTAGCTGAATTGTAATTCTAATTTAATGTTAGAAAAATCGAGAAAAGAGCAAAAATGCGCAAAAAAAATTGGACAAGCCAAAGCTCAAGAAAACAGGACAGTCGTTAGACACGACCTCGTAAAAAGGAAAAACATTTAGCAGAGCGTGGTTTCGATCCACGGACCTCTGGGTTATGGGCCCAGCACGCTTCCACTGCGCCACTCTGCTCATTGGACGTAGATTTGATGAAGGACTGAAATCTAACTTCATACATATTCTAATGTTTTAATCAGAAAATATTTACTTAGCTGAATTGTAATTCTAATTTAATGTTAGAAAAATCGAGAAAAGAGCAAAAATGCGCAAAAAAAATTGGACAAGCCAAAGCTCAAGAAAACAGGACAGTCGTTAGACACGACCTCGTAAAAAGGAAAAACATTTAGCAGAGCGTGGTTTCGATCCACGGACCTCTGGGTTATGGGCCCAGCACGCTTCCACTGCGCCACTCTGCTCACTGGACGTAGATTTGATGAAGGACTGAAATCTAACTTCATACATATTCTAATGTTTTAATCAGAAAATATTTACTTAGCTGAATTGTAATTCTAATTTAATGTTAGAAAAATCGAGAAAAGAGCAAAAATGCGCAAAAAAAATTGGACAAGCCAAAGCTCAAGAAAACAGGACAGTCGTTAGACACGACCTCGTAAAAAGGAAAAACATTTAGCAGAGCGTGGTTTCGATCCACGGACCTCTGGGTTATGGGCCCAGCACGCTTCCACTGCGCCACTCTGCTCATTGGACGTAGATTTGATGAAGGACTGAAATCTAACTTCATACATATTCTAATGTTTTAATCAGAAAATATTTACTTAGCTGAATTGTAATTCTAATTTAATGTTAGAAAAATCGAGAAAAGAGCAAAAATGCGCAAAAAAAATTGGACAAGCCAAAGCTCAAGAAAACAGGACAGTCGTTAGACACGACCTCGTAAAAAGGAAAAACATTTAGCAGAGCGTGGTTTCGATCCACGGACCTCTGGGTTATGGGCCCAGCACGCTTCCACTGCGCCACTCTGCTCATTGGACGTAGATTTGATGAAGGACTGAAATCTAACTTCATACATATTCTAATGTTTTAATCAGAAAATATTTACTTAGCTGAATTGTAATTCTAATTTAATGTTAGAAAAATCGAGAAAAGAGCAAAAATGCGCAAAAAAAATTGGACAAGCCAAAGCTCAAGAAAACAGGACAGTCGTTAGACACGACCTCGTAAAAAGGAAAAACATTTAGCAGAGCGTGGTTTCGATCCACGGACCTCTGGGTTATGGGCCCAGCACGCTTCCACTGCGCCACTCTGCTCATTGGACGTAGATTTGATGAAGGACTGAAATCTAACTTCATACATATTCTAATGTTTTAATCAGAAAATATTTACTTAGCTGAATTGTAATTCTAATTTAATGTTAGAAAAATCGAGAAAAGAGCAAAAATGCGCAAAAAAAATTGGACAAGCCAAAGCTCAAGAAAACAGGACAGTCGTTAGACACGACCTCGTAAAAAGGAAAAACATTTAGCAGAGCGTGGTTTCGATCCACGGACCTCTGGGTTATGGGCCCAGCACGCTTCCACTGCGCCACTCTGCTCATTGGACGTAGATTTGATGAAGGACTGAAATCTAACTTCATACATATTCTAATGTTTTAATCAGAAAATATTTACTTAGCTGAATTGTAATTCTAATTTAATGTTAGAAAAATCGAGAAAAGAGCAAAAATGCGCAAAAAAAATTGGACAAGCCAAAGCTCAAGAAAACAGGACAGTCGTTAGACACGACCTCGTAAAAAGGAAAAACATTTAGCAGAGCGTGGTTTCGATCCACGGACCTCTGGGTTATGGGCCCAGCACGCTTCCACTGCGCCACTCTGCTCATTGGACGTAGATTTGATGAAGGACTGAAATCTAACTTCATACATATTCTAATGTTTTAATCAGAAAATATTTACTTAGCTGAATTGTAATTCTAATTTAATGTTAGAAAAATCGAGAAAAGAGCAAAAATGCGCAAAAAAAATTGGACAAGCCAAAGCTCAAGAAAACAGGACAGTCGTTAGACACGACCTCGTAAAAAGGAAAAACATTTAGCAGAGCGTGGTTTCGATCCACGGACCTCTGGGTTATGGGCCCAGCACGCTTCCACTGCGCCACTCTGCTCATTGGACGTAGATTTGATGAAGGACTGAAATCTAACTTCATACATATTCTAATGTTTTAATCAGAAAATATTTACTTAGCTGAATTGTAATTCTAATTTAATGTTAGAAAAATCGAGAAAAGAGCAAAAATGCGCAAAAAAAATTGGACAAGCCAAAGCTCAAGAAAACAGGACAGTCGTTAGACACGACCTCGTAAAAAGGAAAAACATTTAGCAGAGCGTGGTTTCGATCCACGGACCTCTGGGTTATGGGCCCAGCACGCTTCCACTGCGCCACTCTGCTCATTGGACGTAGATTTGATGAAGGACTGAAATCTAACTTCATACATATTCTAATGTTTTAATCAGAAAATATTTACTTAGCTGAATTGTAATTCTAATTTAATGTTAGAAAAATCGAGAAAAGAGCAAAAATGCGCAAAAAAAATTGGACAAGCCAAAGCTCAAGAAAACAGGACAGTCGTTAGACACGACCTCGTAAAAAGGAAAAACATTTAGCAGAGCGTGGTTTCGATCCACGGACCTCTGGGTTATGGGCCCAGCACGCTTCCACTGCGCCACTCTGCTCATTGGACGTAGATTTGATGAAGGACTGAAATCTAACTTCATACATATTCTAATGTTTTAATCAGAAAATATTTACTTAGCTGAATTGTAATTCTAATTTAATGTTAGAAAAATCGAGAAAAGAGCAAAAATGCGCAAAAAAAATTGGACAAGCCAAAGCTCAAGAAAACAGGACAGTCGTTAGACACGACCTCGTAAAAAGGAAAAACATTTAGCAGAGCGTGGTTTCGATCCACGGACCTCTGGGTTATGGGCCCAGCACGCTTCCACTGCGCCACTCTGCTCATTGGACGTAGATTTGATGAAGGACTGAAATCTAACTTCATACATATTCTAATGTTTTAATCAGAAAATATTTACTTAGCTGAATTGTAATTCTAATTTAATGTTAGAAAAATCGAGAAAAGAGCAAAAATGCGCAAAAAAAATTGGACAAGCCAAAGCTCAAGAAAACAGGACAGTCGTTAGACACGACCTCGTAAAAAGGAAAAACATTTAGCAGAGCGTGGTTTCGATCCACGGACCTCTGGGTTATGGGCCCAGCACGCTTCCACTGCGCCACTCTGCTCATTGGACGTAGATTTGATGAAGGACTGAAATCTAACTTCATACATATTCTAATGTTTTAATCAGAAAATATTTACTTAGCTGAATTGTAATTCTAATTTAATGTTAGAAAAATCGAGAAAAGAGCAAAAATGCGCAAAAAAAATTGGACAAGCCAAAGCTCAAGAAAACAGGACAGTCGTTAGACACGACCTCGTAAAAAGGAAAAACATTTAGCAGAGCGTGGTTTCGATCCACGGACCTCTGGGTTATGGGCCCAGCACGCTTCCACTGCGCCACTCTGCTCACTGGACGTAGATTTGATGAAGGACTGAAATCTAACTTCATACATATTCTAATGTTTTAATCAGAAAATATTTACTTAGCTGAATTGTAATTCTAATTTAATGTTAGAAAAATCGAGAAAAGAGCAAAAATGCGCAAAAAAAATTGGACAAGCCAAAGCTCAAGAAAACAGGACAGTCGTTAGACACGACCTCGTAAAAAGGAAAAACATTTAGCAGAGCGTGGTTTCGATCCACGGACCTCTGGGTTATGGGCCCAGCACGCTTCCACTGCGCCACTCTGCTCATTGGACGTAGATTTGATGAAGGACTGAAATCTAACTTCATACATATTCTAATGTTTTAATCAGAAAATATTTACTTAGCTGAATTGTAATTCTAATTTAATGTTAGAAAAATCGAGAAAAGAGCAAAAATGCGCAAAAAAAATTGGACAAGCCAAAGCTCAAGAAAACAGGACAGTCGTTAGACACGACCTCGTAAAAAGGAAAAACATTTAGCAGAGCGTGGTTTCGATCCACGGACCTCTGGGTTATGGGCCCAGCACGCTTCCACTGCGCCACTCTGCTCATTGGACGTAGATTTGATGAAGGACTGAAATCTAACTTCATACATATTCTAATGTTTTAATCAGAAAATATTTACTTAGCTGAATTGTAATTCTAATTTAATGTTAGAAAAATCGAGAAAAGAGCAAAAATGCGCAAAAAAAATTGGACAAGCCAAAGCTCAAGAAAACAGGACAGTCGTTAGACACGACCTCGTAAAAAGGAAAAACATTTAGCAGAGCGTGGTTTCGATCCACGGACCTCTGGGTTATGGGCCCAGCACGCTTCCACTGCGCCACTCTGCTCATTGGACGTAGATTTGATGAAGGACTGAAATCTAACTTCATACATATTCTAATGTTTTAATCAGAAAATATTTACTTAGCTGAATTGTAATTCTAATTTAATGTTAGAAAAATCGAGAAAAGAGCAAAAATGCGCAAAAAAAATTGGACAAGCCAAAGCTCAAGAAAACAGGACAGTCGTTAGACACGACCTCGTAAAAAGGAAAAACATTTAGCAGAGCGTGGTTTCGATCCACGGACCTCTGGGTTATGGGCCCAGCACGCTTCCACTGCGCCACTCTGCTCATTGGACGTAGATTTGATGAAGGACTGAAATCTAACTTCATACATATTCTAATGTTTTAATCAGAAAATATTTACTTAGCTGAATTGTAATTCTAATTTAATGTTAGAAAAATCGAGAAAAGAGCAAAAATGCGCAAAAAAAATTGGACAAGCCAAAGCTCAAGAAAACAGGACAGTCGTTAGACACGACCTCGTAAAAAGGAAAAACATTTAGCAGAGCGTGGTTTCGATCCACGGACCTCTGGGTTATGGGCCCAGCACGCTTCCACTGCGCCACTCTGCTCATTGGACGTAGATTTGATGAAGGACTGAAATCTAACTTCATACATATTCTAATGTTTTAATCAGAAAATATTTACTTAGCTGAATTGTAATTCTAATTTAATGTTAGAAAAATCGAGAAAAGAGCAAAAATGCGCAAAAAAAATTGGACAAGCCAAAGCTCAAGAAAACAGGACAGTCGTTAGACACGACCTCGTAAAAAGGAAAAACATTTAGCAGAGCGTGGTTTCGATCCACGGACCTCTGGGTTATGGGCCCAGCACGCTTCCACTGCGCCACTCTGCTCATTGGACGTAGATTTGATGAAGGACTGAAATCTAACTTCATACATATTCTAATGTTTTAATCAGAAAATATTTACTTAGCTGAATTGTAATTCTAATTTAATGTTAGAAAAATCGAGAAAAGAGCAAAAATGCGCAAAAAAAATTGGACAAGCCAAAGCTCAAGAAAACAGGACAGTCGTTAGACACGACCTCGTAAAAAGGAAAAACATTTAGCAGAGCGTGGTTTCGATCCACGGACCTCTGGGTTATGGGCCCAGCACGCTTCCACTGCGCCACTCTGCTCACTGGACGTAGATTTGATGAAGGACTGAAATCTAACTTCATACATATTCTAATGTTTTAATCAGAAAATATTTACTTAGCTGAATTGTAATTCTAATTTAATGTTAGAAAAATCGAGAAAAGAGCAAAAATGCGCAAAAAAAATTGGACAAGCCAAAGCTCAAGAAAACAGGACAGTCGTTAGACACGACCTCGTAAAAAGGAAAAACATTTAGCAGAGCGTGGTTTCGATCCACGGACCTCTGGGTTATGGGCCCAGCACGCTTCCACTGCGCCACTCTGCTCATTGGACGTAGATTTGATGAAGGACTGAAATCTAACTTCATACATATTCTAATGTTTTAATCAGAAAATATTTACTTAGCTGAATTGTAATTCTAATTTAATGTTAGAAAAATCGAGAAAAGAGCAAAAATGCGCAAAAAAAATTGGACAAGCCAAAGCTCAAGAAAACAGGACAGTCGTTAGACACGACCTCGTAAAAAGGAAAAACATTTAGCAGAGCGTGGTTTCGATCCACGGACCTCTGGGTTATGGGCCCAGCACGCTTCCACTGCGCCACTCTGCTCATTGGACGTAGATTTGATGAAGGACTGAAATCTAACTTCATACATATTCTAATGTTTTAATCAGAAAATATTTACTTAGCTGAATTGTAATTCTAATTTAATGTTAGAAAAATCGAGAAAAGAGCAAAAATGCGCAAAAAAAATTGGACAAGCCAAAGCTCAAGAAAACAGGACAGTCGTTAGACACGACCTCGTAAAAAGGAAAAACATTTAGCAGAGCGTGGTTTCGATCCACGGACCTCTGGGTTATGGGCCCAGCACGCTTCCACTGCGCCACTCTGCTCATTGGACGTAGATTTGATGAAGGACTGAAATCTAACTTCATACATATTCTAATGTTTTAATCAGAAAATATTTACTTAGCTGAATTGTAATTCTAATTTAATGTTAGAAAAATCGAGAAAAGAGCAAAAATGCGCAAAAAAAATTGGACAAGCCAAAGCTCAAGAAAACAGGACAGTCGTTAGACACGACCTCGTAAAAAGGAAAAACATTTAGCAGAGCGTGGTTTCGATCCACGGACCTCTGGGTTATGGGCCCAGCACGCTTCCACTGCGCCACTCTGCTCATTGGACGTAGATTTGATGAAGGACTGAAATCTAACTTCATACATATTCTAATGTTTTAATCAGAAAATATTTACTTAGCTGAATTGTAATTCTAATTTAATGTTAGAAAAATCGAGAAAAGAGCAAAAATGCGCAAAAAAAATTGGACAAGCCAAAGCTCAAGAAAACAGGACAGTCGTTAGACACGACCTCGTAAAAAGGAAAAACATTTAGCAGAGCGTGGTTTCGATCCACGGACCTCTGGGTTATGGGCCCAGCACGCTTCCACTGCGCCACTCTGCTCATTGGACGTAGATTTGATGAAGGACTGAAATCTAACTTCATACATATTCTAATGTTTTAATCAGAAAATATTTACTTAGCTGAATTGTAATTCTAATTTAATGTTAGAAAAATCGAGAAAAGAGCAAAAATGCGCAAAAAAAATTGGACAAGCCAAAGCTCAAGAAAACAGGACAGTCGTTAGACACGACCTCGTAAAAAGGAAAAACATTTAGCAGAGCGTGGTTTCGATCCACGGACCTCTGGGTTATGGGCCCAGCACGCTTCCACTGCGCCACTCTGCTCATTGGACGTAGATTTGATGAAGGACTGAAATCTAACTTCATACATATTCTAATGTTTTAATCAGAAAATATTTACTTAGCTGAATTGTAATTCTAATTTAATGTTAGAAAAATCGAGAAAAGAGCAAAAATGCGCAAAAAAAATTGGACAAGCCAAAGCTCAAGAAAACAGGACAGTCGTTAGACACGACCTCGTAAAAAGGAAAAACATTTAGCAGAGCGTGGTTTCGATCCACGGACCTCTGGGTTATGGGCCCAGCACGCTTCCACTGCGCCACTCTGCTCATCTGGACGTAGATTTGATGAAGGACTGAAATCTAACTTCATACATATTCTAATGTTTTAATCAGAAAATATTTACTTAGCTGAATTGTAATTCTAATTTAATGTTAGAAAAATCGAGAAAAGAGCAAAAATGCGCAAAAAAAATTGGACAAGCCAAAGCTCAAGAAAACAGGACAGTCGTTAGACACGACCTCGTAAAAAGGAAAAACATTTAGCAGAGCGTGGTTTCGATCCACGGACCTCTGGGTTATGGGCCCAGCACGCTTCCACTGCGCCACTCTGCTCATTGGACGTAGATTTGATGAAGGACTGAAATCTAACTTCATACATATTCTAATGTTTTAATCAGAAAATATTTACTTAGCTGAATTGTAATTCTAATTTAATGTTAGAAAAATCGAGAAAAGAGCAAAAATGCGCAAAAAAAATTGGACAAGCCAAAGCTCAAGAAAACAGGACAGTCGTTAGACACGACCTCGTAAAAAGGAAAAACATTTAGCAGAGCGTGGTTTCGATCCACGGACCTCTGGGTTATGGGCCCAGCACGCTTCCACTGCGCCACTCTGCTCATTGGACGTAGATTTGATGAAGGACTGAAATCTAACTTCATACATATTCTAATGTTTTAATCAGAAAATATTTACTTAGCTGAATTGTAATTCTAATTTAATGTTAGAAAAATCGAGAAAAGAGCAAAAATGCGCAAAAAAAATTGGACAAGCCAAAGCTCAAGAAAACAGGACAGTCGTTAGACACGACCTCGTAAAAAGGAAAAACATTTAGCAGAGCGTGGTTTCGATCCACGGACCTCTGAGTTACGGGCCCAGCACGCTTCCACTACGCCACTCTGCTCTTTGGACGTAGATTTGATGAAGGACTAAAATCTAATTTCATACATATTCGAATGTTTTAATTAGAAAATATTTACTTAGCTGAATTGTAATTCTAGTTCCCTCTTAGAAAAATCGAGAAAAGAGCAAAAATGCGCAAAAAAATTGGACATGCGAAAGCTCGAGAATACATTACAGTCGTTTTACACGACCTCGTAAAAAGGAAAAACATTTAACAGAGCGTGGTTTCGATCAACGAACCCCTGAGTTACGGACCCAGCACGCTTCCACTGGGCCACTCTGCTCGTTAAACGCAGATTTGATGAAGGACTAAAATCTAGTTTCATACATATTCGAATGTTTTAATCAGGCAATATTTACTTAACTGAATTGTAATTCTCATTTCCTCTTAGAAAAATCGAGAAAAGAGCAAAAATGACCAAAACAATTGGACAAGGGAAAGCTCAAGAAAACAGGATAGTCGTTAGACACGACCTCGTAAAAAGGAAAAACATTTAGCAGAGCGCGGTTTCGATCCACGGATCTCTGGGTTATGGGCCCAGCACGCTTCCACTGCGCCACTCTGCTCAGATGACGCATTTTTGATAAAGGAATAAAACTCAATTTCACAAATATTCAAGTCTAGCTTACTATCCGGCATTGCCCGGATGCTTTTCAATGCAACATATCTTTTGGATTATCAAATGAATGAATTCTATCTAAATGAGCGTAAAAAAAATACATTCACACCGCTTTCTAGGCTCAAATCTTCAAAATACTTTATATAACATAGAAAATCAATCATTTGCCGAAAAAATAACATCAACTTAAAGCGAAAAAGTATGAGGAATATTGTTTGGGCTGTGTAGTGTCCACTGTTACATTGTCTGAGGTTGAATCAGACGGGCGGTACATAAATTGTCTTAATACAAAGACAAATGATTGTCTTTTAAACGTTTTGTGGGACAATCTTTTACATGATGCTTCGAAACAAAAGCGTTGTGCCGACTCTGTAGGTTTTGCTTTCCCCAAGACTTAAAAAAATGCAACAGTACTTTGGACTGAACATTTTATTCGGAAATAAATCATTGAATGTTTCCTTAAAAAGAGTCGTGAGCTTACAAAAAAAAAAAAAGGCAATCCCTATTATCAGGCAAAAATATAAACAAAATAGTCTTCTTGGACACAGTTATAATATTTTCAGATTAATTTAAAATCATCCACAATGTCCAAAAGCTAAACAGATAGTCCACCATACGGAAAATAAAGAATTCATTTAGTATTGTTAATAGAGCGATAACACTTCGTTTTACGGATTTTCCGGCGGTGTTTTTCGAATGAAGGTATCAAGTGATACGTTATTTTGTATATTTTCAGGCAAGCACATTTCGCAGAAAAAGTTTGCTTACTATAAAAAACTTTACAAAATGTGTCTGCTTGCTCTTAACATGAAGATTTAGTGCCAAACTATAGAGTAAAATCGGATAAGTGTAACTTTCCTAAAAAGACGCACGTCAGCTACATTTTATTTTCTTATATTGACGATTTACGTCAAATTTCTATTTTCGTAGGTAAAAATGATAGTTAGAGAGTAAAATTAATGTCTTGTAACGATTTGAAATTTGTCAAGATTTAAGTTCTAGTTCAAATTTTTAAAATCTTATGCTTGCCGTAAATGTTATACATGATATCTCACACTGATGCAGGTAGAGAGAACACGTATTTAAGTTTGCTGCTTTAAACAAATTATTCCTTAGCGAACACCAAAATTTTAATTTATTGAGACAGTCGTCGTGAGTGGTGGGAATGGGTCTACTGACTACATTACAGTTGTTATTTTAAGTTATGTAAAACAATAAAAATGGAAGTAGGTGGACGTGAACTTATTGAACGAACTATTTAAAATCCGTCAATTAAACTGCGTTATAGAGAAAGAAGTAGGCGTGCGCATTTTGGTCACTATCCGCGTTAGATTTTTTAAAACAATTATTTGCAGGCCATGAAATTAAAAATAAACGTCTTATTTCTATCTACAACGGTATAATAGACAAATCTTTTGTTTATATTTTACTGAATCTTGTTGCATATTTTGTTCCCCTTATCCACAGCTTAAAAGCAAACGAAATGTATTTCATGTTTTGAAACGTAGCTTAAAAATTTTAAACTTAAATGATTCAAATTTTTCTGGTCCATAAATTTAACCCAAATCTTTCTCCTAAATATTGTTATTAGTCCCCCTCCCAGCAGCAAGAAGAATTACATTTTTGAGTGAAACCAACTAAGTAAGTAATATAAAGCTATCTATATCGAAAATAGTTACACCTCAAATGCATTTACAGCACTTAATCGACTGCTCTTATGACTTGTTGCTCGTGATAGAAAACGGAAATCTCACTGAAGATTGCAATCTCTTGAAGTTTAAGAAAGGTACATTGTGGTTACATGTGAGATACAAAGTGTTTCACCTTATCCCTATACTGTTAAAGAGAGTTTAAGCTATTTACAGTGATAATTTTCCATATATATCTCACAGCACTTCTTCAATGACGGTTGAAATGCTTAGTGGTAGCTATAAACTTCCAATAATTTTCGATTGTTTGCAACAGAGATAAGCAGATTCGTATTCGTAAATCCGAATCCGAATTTGATTCACAGCACCTTAACGTGCCAATCCGAATACGAATACATTCGTATTCACAAGTGTGAATTCGAATAGATTCATGTTTGCTAGTGTGAATCCGAATACGAAATTCGGATACATACCTATGAATCCGAATCCGAATCTATTCGGATTCAGACATATGAATCCAAATCATTTCTGATTCACATCGATGAATACGAATCCATTTGGATTCACACTTGGATTCACTGAAAAATTCAATTTAGAAGACCAATATAAATAAATGAATGTTTCTTTGTACCTCGTTACAGTTCAAGTTTTGGGTGTTAGCGAGTTTTTGGATGTATATTTATTGGTGTCAAACTAAGTAATTGACCCGAAAATGAACTTCCTACTATTTGGAGCCCCAAGTCGAATACTACTGGACCCAGGTTTTAGAAGTCCATTAAAAGTTAAAAATCATGATTTTTATGGTCATGAACACTAAAAATTTTCGCTATATTTTTGTACAGTCAAGTGCCCATACTTGGAACAGTTTTGAACTTTTACCTCTAGTAGCATATTAATCATACGTTTTCCATTCGAACGAAGTATTCTATTTTCAGGATGTGCCTTACTACGTCCCTTCAAGACAAGGTATAAGTGTGTAGATTTCTCTTTAAAAATAAAACAAAAAAAAATGTTCATTCTCCCAAGTTAGGGACTTCCTTAGGGGGTTCGTGATAACGAATTCTTCTCTAGCAGATATAAGACTAGCTTTGAATTCTTCCACAGTATCAGTGGAGTGGTATCGCTGTAAATGGCGTATTAAATTCGAAGAATTTAAAATGTTTACCTGAACTTCTTTAGTTTTTGAGGGAACATTCGCATGACATTTTAAACATAAAGCTCGAACAGATTTATGAGAGGCTCTCTGTAGGGAAATAGCATCGGCATTATCACTCACAGGCTTGAAAAAAGCACCACTTAGTGCTGATCTAAGCAAAAATCGTAATTTCTGAAAAGGTTCGCATTCCGAATTCAAAGAATTGTCCTCGGAATAATAAGTAATCTTCCTAAAAGAAACAAAAAAAATCAGATTGTTATTAAATAAATGTAATTGAAACCGAAGAAAAATATAAAAAAATCATAGTAGCAAGTAACATTAAAAAAGAAAAAACTTGCAAAACATATATATATATGAAACGAGCTTGCCTTTCAATGAAATTAAAAATAATAAATTAAATTGGACATGTACCTATTAAGAGTTAAGCTTAGAGTGGTTCAAAAAAACTTTTTTTAGCTAGAATCCAGGACACACCCTATTTTTTTTTTTTTTTTTTTTTTCAGACTTACTAATAGTATTATGCTGTAAAAGTTACAGTTTCTTACTGAAATTTTAAGAGGGTGCTCAGTTTAACATTAGTCGTAGCATGGGAAATGTCACAAAGTTGGAAACATTCAATTTCCTTAGCTGTGTTTTTGTAAATATTTTATTTTTGCAATGTATATGCATATTACTTTTGTATATTATAATATGTAGCATTGTTATTTCAGTTCAATGTAATTTTTAACGCCCCTCCCCATACTTACGATGTTTGGGGGAGGGAGTTAAGCACTCTCTTTCAATTGAAATAAGAAGTCAAAATTCTTCCGGTATATTATTATCCACAAGTCTAAAAATATTGAGGGGTGTCCTGTTATCTATCAGAAACTTTTTTTTACATGTATTTTTGAACCACCCTAGTTAAGCTATTTACTTATTCACTAAAAAATAAACATACAATCCTTCTCAACTTACAGTAAGTCAAAACAGTGAGAAAAAAAATATGCATGCGTTTTATAAGATAAGAATTCTAAAAAAAGTCTTCTTTTCAGTCCTTGATGAGTTTTATTAAAATATTTAAAATACAAGAAGCATATGGTTATAGTGCCTAGAAAGAGTAGTGTGCCGACCGGCGCTTTTTTCCCCACGATTCTTGAAGACAAATTGTATGAAAACCGCTAGATGGCAGTGCGGTCGAGATGTACGTTCAATTTCGCGGTGTTTATATTAGTAGACGCGGGATTTTGTTACAATTTAGTTCCGCGTTTCTCTTTTTTACCTTTATTTCGTGAATATTTCATGAAACAGCATTTAAGGCTTTTAATGAAGACATCAAAGTTGAACATTGGAGGAAATAAAGCTTCATCTTGTTTCGTACCAGGGTGCAAAAGTGGGTACAAAACATGCAAGGAAAAAGTTGCGCTTTTTAAAGCTCCAGCAGATGAAGAAAAACTAAAGTGGAACTCGTTAATTCCCAGGTTAGATAAAGTTTTTGATAAATATTGCTCAATTTGTGCTCTGCATTTCGAAAAACATTTTATTGAAGCTCATTTTAAGCATATTATAAATGGTGAGGAAGTTTTGATTCCTCGCGGAAAAACTTTTTTTAAAGATGAGGCAATTCCGACAATTTTCCCCAAGTCTGCCAACATACTTTACTAAAAAATTACCAAAGAAAAGGTCCATCAGGAATTATGCAGTTAAGAAAAATGTTCCCTGTTAGAGAAAAATAAAATTTGATCTTTCCGCAGATGAAACTGAAATAACCAAGTATAAATCTATTATAAATGAAATTGTTCATATATTAATTTGCCTAACGAATATTGGGTTTGTATGAAATTTAAAGATCTCCAAATATTGTAGTTTTTGTATGTAATGAAAATTATGTGGAAAATAATATTGACGATAAAAAGATCATTATTGAAGTAGACACAAAGACAAGGATGTTTTCAAAACAAAATTTTACACAATTGACTGAAAATTTGATACTTATATTTTAAGACAAATGTATTATCAATCGAGATGGCTTAGGGCGGAGTTTGTTGTTGTTTTTAATGCCACTTGGGAGACTCAAGCCCCATTCATGTAGCCAGCATGAGTTTAAAGCAGAATGGAGCGACTCCTGAGTCGATGAGGCCTCTAAATGAGAAAGAGCCCGATTTGGACACGGTATATGGTAGCATCACCTCTACAGTCTAGCCTTTTAAAATCCTGTACGAAATTGATAATAATTTTTGTTATCGTCCCCCGTTATCGAGATAAAAGGTATTTAAGTCTCCCGAAATTTTAAGAAAAGTGGCAAATTTAAACACTTGGCGAGGGATTGAAGGTACCAGTTTTATTATTAGTAGAGAAATAAGAGACGCGCAGTTATTGAATACTTAGGGGCCATTCTTTAATTACATAAGTATGATTTTGGCAATTTTTGATCCCCCTCCCCCCATGTAAGGGTACGTAAGATTTTTCACCCCCCCCCCATTCTTACGTAAGATTCCATTTCGTTTTTCAAAATGAGAAAATAACAAATCTTGGAATCGTTACATCACTGGAATCGTTATTAAATTCACAATATTAAATTTAACTTTTTGCGTAAATAAATAGTTACTGAAAAGTTGGAATCTAAACTGAATGTTTTTTCTATTTTTTTAAAATGTAATATTAATTAAAAATAAAACATGCCATACATAATGCGACTCTTTTATTATATTTTACACTATTCATTCTTTGTAAAACAAATAAAAAACATCTTATCCTAACACGTTTTTTTAACTTCCATACGCAAATGGAACATAATCTCTGCCAAATCACTTGTTGACCGCGCAATTTCTAATGTGAAATACCGACTTGAAAAATATTACGTAAGAATGAGTTTGACCCCCCCCCCTAAAGGTACGTAGAGGCTTTTCCAACCCCCCTCCCCCTCGGGATCCTTACATATTTAATGAATGGCCCCTTATAGTCTACTATTTTCATTGAAGATAAATTAGCATAAGGTAATTTTATGTTCTTCAAAAAATAAATGAACACCCATGTAACAAATAGCACTTATTACAGAATTTGTCTTTTGCGCAGAAATAAGTTCAATCCGCAAAAACGGGGCTTTTAAACTGCGAAATGAGCATGCAATCGCTGATTTAAAACGAGTCTGATTGAGGAGCATAACGTACACCTCGAGCGCAGCGCCATCTGGTTTTTCATCAGATCTGACCTCACTTTTTCCCCGTCGATCGGCACACTACTCTTTCTAGGCACTATAATATGGTTTCCTTTTTTTCTTCTTGCATTTTATTTCAGGTGTTATTTTTCCAAAAAAAAAGGAAAATAATTCGATGTTCTACGCTATTTTTATTCTTTCTCAGTTTATGTACTTCCATATTATTTCCTCTTTTTTCTTTAGAAAAAAGAAAGGTGTTATTTATTTTGAGTGTTAAAAAATTTCTGGGAAATACATCCATATGGATATGTGACTTTATATTGTAGCAAGATTTTATCAAGCTCAGATGTGTAATTATTTTTTACTGATTTCTGAATAACTCAAACATAGATTTTATGAATTTTTAACCATATATAGGAAAAGAATTATCTAATTTAACATCTAACTTGGGCATTTTAACTTGGTAATACCAAATACTGTATTTAAATAAATTTAAATTTCAAAAATTCTATTTAAATTAAAAAAATCCGATTTAAATTTAAAAAACCGTGTTTTTATATACATATTTTTAAAAATCCTGATTCTTTTCAACCCTGTTATGAAGTAAGATCCAACAATTTAAACACTATTTTATAATCTGTTTAATAAAATATGCAGAGTTTTTGTTGTTCTTGAGTACTGATTAAAAATTTCCTGATTTATCTGTTGAAAATTACTGTATTCTGTCAGTGCATTATGTTTTTATACATCATTCATTAAAACTTTTTATACAGTTTAACCTAAAATTATTTGAGAAAAATTCCCAGAAGATTCCATCGTTATTTCCATTTGAAATTGTATTTGAGGAAAAATATCAGTAATTTGACGCAGTGAAAAACATTTATCGCCGCATGAATTTTCATTACGTTTCATAAAGAAACTACCGTTCTCTCTCAAACCGGTCTCCGTGCTTGGTCATGGCTAGCGGCCCTTTATACTGAGAGATGCGACACAGGCGTACTGCGCGCTGATTGGTCACTGGCAAAAACCGTCCAACGCTCAAGTTCCCGTCCATAGGATTTGCATTGCGCGCAACACGCGCTCAAAGAAAAAAGGTGGATTCCTTTTAAAATACGGAAAACTATGCAATTTAATTTTTGGTTTTACATTCTTTGATGTGTTGGTTACCTATATCTTGCCTTCACTAAGGAGAAAATTTCCCCAGGAATTTCTGAAAAATTGTTTTGTTTTGCCAGGCTTACGTTCAAGGTTTTGTTTCTTGTATCCTAAGCGATATTTTCGACTTTGATGGCAAACCAATACATTTAGGATATACTTTAATGTGTTAACTTACTTTCTCTCGAAATTCATAGTGTTTTCTTTCCTGTAATATTAGTTTTAATGCTGGATTTTTCGATTCATGAAAAAAGCATGCTTTGGCGACATTCGGGATTTAAACACGCGCCAATCAGGTTACTGTACTCAATGTTAAAAAGTTTGTATTTACAAACAAACAAAGCTGGATAATTGAAGGATTCTCTTTTACGTGATTTATATAATAAAGTTGTTGCTTTAAAACCATTAGCAAGTGTACGTTTGACCTTTTTTTTTTTAATTTTTAAATCTGATAGCGTGAACTTTTGAATCAATTGGCTTCTACATTCTAAAAACGTTTTAGTTCTTTTTATTCCCTCCTGTTTTCGCAGGGTTTGCTGCTATATTAGTACATATAAATCCGACGTTTATTTTAAAATTATCATGATCTCTTATAATTTCGATATTTATTTTTGGAAACACGATGCTTGCAGTATCGTATATAAATATTACTTAGTTCCCACTCAGCAGAACTGGTCGGCGAGACGTCCCATACTGGTCGCATGTTTGACGTCTGGAGGGCGCTTCAATATGATGCCCACAGGACGCCTCTAATTTTATTTTTAGTAAAATTTAGCGCTGAAAATGAGTCAAAAGATGATAAAATTGTCGAAAATGGATGAAAAACGTATATTTTCCTTCAAAAAAGTTTAATTAAAACCGTGTTTTTCCAGTTTGGTCTTATAGCGTCAGTTTAGTCAGTCCCTGGGACGACATAACAGTGACCATTTGAGGACCCTTTTACTCAACCCGGGTTCCAGCCCTCCACCCTGGTCCCTGGGTCGTCCTGGCGACGGACTTCATGCCGTCTATGCGACGCCGAACCTTTTTACACTTACACTTCATCAAGATATTCCGCGTAAAAATATACTCCTTAGCAAGAAAAAAATAAATAAATTATTGAAAGGTTTAAAATCGCGTCTTTTTGTTTCGAAACACATTGTAACGAAGAAACATGGATAAAATAAAGAAAAAATTTAAGCTTCCAACGGTAATTTTATTTTTGATTCTATTTCGAGATATTCATGCGCGGCATTGTGAACCAGCGTTGTCTCTCTGAGCTCCCGCTCGCCGTTCGGCCATGTTTTTGCCATGGAGCTATGAGTAATAAGGAGACGACATGAGCGAAATACGCTGAAGCCGTTTCGGAAGCTTAGTTAACTGTTCTTTTGACTGGCAGCCATCTTGTGGTGTTCAAAACATTGAAAGACTGCATTTCATAACATGGTGTGTTTCTGATGTTCAGGAGTTGAACATGACAAGTTGTTCAGCTTATAACTGCACAAGTCGACCTACAAAGAAAGAAAGTGGAGCGAAGTGGTGTGTTTTATTTAGCGGGGAAAATTTCTTTGCTCCTTTTAAAATTTACAATATCTGTAATAATAACAAATCAATAGCTATATACTAGAAATAATTAATGAGTGCTACTGGTAAAATGTTTTTTAATTGAGCAAAATAAACAACAAAATTTTTAACATAATAAAAGTGTATATATTATAAGTAGCTATGAAAATTATAAAAATGCAACTTACAATTTATAATGCTATCAAGTCTTTTTTTTTTCGTACCTTTTTTGTACAATCTTTTTTCAAGAAGTCCATTTACGGTATATACTCGCGTATAGGTCGACCCCCTACTTCTAGAAGAAAAATCGTGAAAAAATCGAAAACCCGCGTATAAGTCGAGTCTCTATTTTTTGGAAAAACGGTAGCGTTTTGCCGCTAATTTTGAGTTTAAACGTTATAAAATGGAGGAAAATGAAATGCAATGAACATTTTTATGTTAAAAAACGTCCGATTTTTATTCTTTTGCACCAAAAGGGTTCACTTTTTGCAATTGCGATTTTTATAAATGGTTCGATTTCGCTGTTACGATTTTTTTACTTGATGCTTTTATTTTGATTTTATATCGACAAAATTTTATGCTGTAGCCATAGTATATATTATTTTTTAAAAAAATGAGCAATAATTCGCGACTATTTGGAAAATTCGCGAAAACAGCGATCCCCGCACTTTTTGCGTAGTTACTGTAATTATTTATTCTTTATTCCCACTCAGACCATGTAAAATCATAGCAGAATGTTTAAGTATTCACTTCTTTAGCATCTGCTTAAAAGGGATGGACCAAAATCGGGAAAATGATCACGTTTTTGAGTGTTTTTTTCAAAGAAAAAAATCGGTAAAATTTTTCGGAAATTCTGACCCGCGTATAAGTCGACCTCCAACTTTAAACATCATTTTTTGTAATAAATTTCTCGACTTATTCGCGAGTATATACGGTAGTGGATTACTTGCTCAAGGTCTTGGGAGCTCTTTTATCACCATTTTTTTAACCTTCTCGTCTGTAATGTTTATATTCTTTTGCGTTATTTAATTTATAATTAACCGACATTTATTCAATTATTATTTTTTTTTTGTAATGGCAGCAACAGTGACAGTAGAAATTAGAATGATAAAAATGTTTTGATGGAATGAATGTTTTTCTCACCCGTTGTATGGCGCAATCTATCATTTTTTATTTTATGTCAATGTAATTGCCCTTAATTTATTTTTTGTATATTTAAAATTTTTCTCAGCAAAAATACTTCTGAAAGCTGATCAATATTATTCTATTATCCGAGGGCTTCTTAACGTTATCTATGGGTAAAAATTTGGTTCTAGGATTTTTTGTTCGTATAAGCGGAGCATTCGTTTATCCTTTACCTAATTAAGCAGGCTGACAGTATTTTCCTTAATCCTAAAGTACAAGTGCTGTCCAAGAAGTATCTGACCTTACTGTTTTTGTGTGAAAAGTGTAAATAAAACTATTTTTGTTTATAATATATTTAAACTCATTTCACAGCAATAGGGAAGTATCAACCTATCAAATATTCCAATTTTAACTATTGCACATTGTTGACAGGCTTACAAAGCACAAAAATTCACCATGGCCGGATTTTTAAAACCAACGATTGATTTTTTATGAATTTTTTAAAGAGCGATGCGCAAAAAAGAGGTGTGGCCTAAAACGTCAGCAGCTGACGTCATTTCCCTGTTCCGATCAGAGCTCCATTTCCATGCCGTGTTGCGCCTACCAGGAGGTGAATAGCACTGTCTTTTTCAGCCTTTTTAAAGCATTTAACCAGCATTTTTTCCATCATGGGGCTAGGATTCACGAAAGGTCAATCCAATAACCTTCCTCAAGTAAAGTCATTCATGGTGTTTGACTTTTTTCGAAAGGAAGAGAGATTTAATGTCCTAGAAGTACGGGGAGTGAGACAACAAAGTTTCACCATTGTTATTCTTTAAAATTGTACGTACATATCCGTCTATGTTTGCAGTTCATATTATTCGCATTAGTTTCCCTTATCAAGATTGATCATTTCCATTTGTGTGTCGATGGTTTTTTTATCTGAATATATAAATTACAATGTAAGAGCGCTATTCCAGTTCTTACTTGGCGGCTTTTAATGAGGCGCGCATTTTGTAACAACCCTACTGCAAGTGATTCCAGTACTAAGTTTTAGAGCAGTTTTTGCATGAAAATTTTTCGCTTTGTTGGCAATAAAAGTTGATCTGCTTTTATTTTTTGTGGAAAATTGTTTTAAATCCACTAATACATGTTAATTATCCTTGAGTTTTTGTGCAACTTAGCAAAAAAAGGAAAAATATATTTTTTTGCTCTTTTGATAAAAATAATAAATTTGAAAATGGTGTTCATTTCATAAAATAAGTACCTTTTTGCAGGTGAGAAAGGTCTTGCATATATAGAAACGCTTCTGGTGATAAACTGAAAATGTATTTTTAAATCATCAATTTGTAATAGTTAAAATTTGAAGATAGTTTGAATGTTAAAAAGAAAGTATTAATAGTTTTTGCATTGTTATTAAAATGAAAATAGTAATGCATCTATTACTTTCTATTTAAGTTTATTGTGCAGGGTTTAAATTCCTTTGTTTACTTGCATTTTTTTAAAAATATCTCATATGCTTATTAAACATTTATTTATGAACAGTTGTGAACATATATTTCAAACTGTATTTCTCACTTGACATAGTTTTTAATTAAAATGAAGTGCAAATTTTCATTTTCAAATTTTAATTAATAAACACACTTGAAAACACTTCTTTCGAAGATCCTGCTGGGACGGAACAATAACAAATCGCTTGTGAGGAGTTTTTTTAGATGTAGATACGCATCCAGGAACGAAGCAATACTTGTAATTGATTCTACTAGCCATGACAAAGAAAATCAAATTAAAAACAATCGCAGAATGCATTAAACCCTACAGACAGCAAAGGATTTTCACTAGCCTTTTATGCGCGCTGCTGTTAGAAAGCTCTTGTTTTCCCGCGCCTTCCCCCAAAGATCGCAAAGCACTTCTTTGTCCTAGCCAACCCCGCCGCCTCGCAGCGCGGCAGTGACGTCAGTCAAAGGACTTACAAGCAAATGACGTCACTCGCGCGTGAACTTTAAAAAATTATTTTAAAAAAAAGTATTAGTCGTATCGTAAAAATTTTTCGCAGATGATGTTCATGTATGTTACTCTATCAAATAAAAATAAAATTAGAAAATCGAATACTTCCCTATTGTTCAGTTTTTGTTATTGTTCTGAATCCTTTTATTTATACTTCTGTGGTACAATGCTTTTACGCAAGTCCTTTTTATGTCGAAGTGGAATATTATAAGGGTTTTATTTCCTGTACGTTTTCAAAAAGTAATGTTGTCCTTGATTCAAACATTGTAAAATATTGTACTCCCTTTATTTTTTGGAATAAATATTCAAAAACACATTTTGTTGCTCTGGAATGTGCTTTTCAAAACTGAAAAATATATTTTATATTGATACAAGTAATATCCAGAGAAAAAAAATTAAACATTTGTAAAATATAATTAAATTTAATATTGATATTTTTCTAAATTTACCACTATTATATTTTGAGTATTCGCAACTCCAACGAACTATAGGGGGCACTGAAGTCACTGTCTAATGGCGGAATTGAAAACTAAAACAAACACACATGGTAACGAAGAAAATGCTAAAAGTGTTGTGATTTTTGTTCGTACGTATGATTTTTTCGCTTTATTCTTTTTAAATTAATTTTCAAAGTCTTGTTGATATTCTGACCCACGTAGAAAGAAATGAGAATTCAAGAAGCATTACTAAACGTCAAACATTAATGCAAAGTACGTAGTTCATAGTTCTAAGCAGCCATTTTCACGATGTTGAATTCGATATTTATCAATTCTTGATAAAACTAAATAATAATTGTAGCCTGACAAGAATAACAATTAATGCTAGAAAATTTAATATGACATTACAAATTATTACCAAAAGAAGATGATACTTCTTTGCTTTGCTTTGGCTAGCACTTGTTTTCCATTTGTAGCTGAGTTATTTCTCTTGAATTCCCGAATCGGTTAATTTAAAAATTTTCTGTTTCGATTTTTCTAATTTCTGAGTTACGATTTAATTGTGTCATGTTATGCAAATCATCAACAAAATTCTCACGGATATATGGTGGTAGTTTTCTTTTCAGTTGATTGACAATTATTTCTTTTTACTTATCGAATTCTGTAATCTTACTACCATTTTATTCCACTCATGATAAAAATTGAAAATGGTTTAACTAAAAACGCGAAATCTCGCCAAGGCTACTTTGCTCGCACAATACCAAAACTATAACCCTAAACAAATTTGGCGATACCTTTCAGCTGAGAATAAAAGGAATAAAGTAAATTCTTTCTCGGTTAAACATTTTTCATTTTGTTCTATGATAATATATTCAAGAAAATATTTTGCATACTGTCCATTCCAACTAAATGCTGCTGTAAAATATGGTAAGTTTAATTAATTTAAGATTAAAAAAAAACCCCATATTCTTACAAATTCATACAAAACAATAAAATTTTTTACCTTGTATAACGTTATCCAAGTTTGTTATTCCAGTATTTTCGCTTTTACCAATTATTAAGGAAATAATGAAAACTAACATTATTTTGAGAAGCTCGAGAATACTACTAAGTGACAAATTAATTTCTGTAGCTGAAGGCTACAGAAATCGAACTAAGACACATCGATTGCGTTAATAAATACTCAGAACAAACTGCCTGTGTTTACGTCAACAGACACACATGGAACGCTTCATTTGCAGTTTTGTAAATCACCGCAAGGTAGCGTATTCGAGCGCTGGAGTTCCGAATTTCAGTAAAAAGCTTTCATGACATGATGAAAAATCTGTTTAATACAAAGCATATGATTCTTGTCAAATTTAATTTAAATGACATATTAGTGCACTTTAAATTGGTAAAAAAAGAGGAAAATAAACAAATTGGCCTTATAGCATATGCCTTTTTCTAATCTTCACTAGCTTTGTTTTTTTTTTTTTTTTTTTTTGTATAAAAAATATATTTTACAATAGGAAAGAGCTGGCAATTTTATTTGCCCACTTTCTGGTAAAGTATTTCGAAAACTGGTCCCGAGACCATCTACAATTATAGTTAACAAAAAATGTATAAACTTCAATCTCTTCGATTGATGATTTCTCAAAAATAAATTTATGAGCATACTCTAAATTTTTTAACAACAATTTATGCTTGGAGCAGTATTAATAAGTTTATCTTTTCCAATGTGTACAAAAATGCACACAATATAGCAACAAAGTATGGAATTTTTCTGCACACCCATTTTATATCTATGTGCAACAAAATCCCTCATTGTTTTCATAAAAAAAGTTCCTTAATCCAGTGACTACTTATTGAAAAAAATATTGTGCAGACACAAAAAAAAGAAAAAAAAATGTGGTAAAAGAGAGATAATTTAAATAAAAATGGTCAAGTGAGGAAAAACACCTAGGACAAAATCAATATAATGAAAGAGGGTTAGACTAAAAAAATTCAGAACTAATAAAATTAAAAAAATTCAGGGAGATTTCCAGGGTTTAAGTTAAAAAATGATTTAAATCATTGACACCCAGGTAATATTTTTGTTATGTAATCCTAAAGTATTCAGTAAATAAATATTTGTAATATTCATTTTGATTTGCATCTTCCCTTTTAAAAAAATAAATTGGGAATAAGTAATTCAAATCAAGTGGAAAAGGCTCTATTCATTTTCTTATTCCCATCTTTCAATTATGTTTAAAGCTCTTTTTGAGAACATTTACTTAATGCAAATTATTTCGTTGGTTTTAGTTAATTTTACTTTACATAATACTTGATGAATGAAGTATTCAAATATCCAGTGGTTTAAATTTATTTCAAACACGATACGTAAAGGATTTGTTCGAAAAAAAGTCACCGTTCTTTATATAAGAGCCTTGAAATTATTACTAGACGGTTGGAAATAAATTTTATACCCTGCTTTTAGCATTATTTTTGATAAAACCTCCTTCGCTCTGAAAAAAAAACACACACACACCCTATACCAAAACAGAATATATGCACAGTAACAGCATTTTAATTCTTGAATTAATTGAAGAGCTCTTATTCTTAGAGCAACGATTTTCCACCATTTCTTTTCATTAAACTGACGGGAAAAAACCCTGGATTATTGCTCTTCAGAAAACCATAAATTATCTATTATTGTTCAAAAGCAAAGGCATTGAGTCAACCAGCGCATCGAGTCGAAAGCGTACGATGAAAGCCACAAGATGGCCGCGAATCTTCGCGGTTGCTTCACTTCCACTGCGGAGTTTCAGTGGTGATGTCTTCTCCTTACTACTCATAGCTCCATGGTTTTTGCAAGCATGAAAGGTAAGTAAAAATATTTTCTTGTTTATTACGTATAGAAATGCAATAAGAACGTTGTGTGCATCTTTTCTTAAAGATGTTTGTTTAAGAGTAATCCTTAACGTCACCGAAAGAAAAAAAGCAAACTTTTAATGTATATTCGTGTGCGTTTTTACTTAAAATGTAGTGTTAACTATATGATGTGTTCCATTGTTTGTCCGTTGTGTTTGTGGCAGTTTAGTGTAAATGTTTACAGGAATACTTTCTTGAAGTATTGAAAAGCATTATGTTTTTACTTCCTTTTACGAAAAAGGAAGTATTGTATTCGCGAAAAAATTTTCACTCAAAAATCGCCCTTAATTTCCATTTTGCTCACCCCCAAATGAATGTTGAGTTTTTTTTTTCGATTCGACCACATGCGGAAAAGTGCCTAAGAATGTATAGACACGCGAAATATCCATTTTGACCATCACCGAGGTAATTACAACGACTTTTCTCGTGACGTCTGTATGTATGTGCGTATGTATCTCGCATAACTCAAAAATGGTATGTCCTAGAAAGTTGAAATTTGGTACATAGACTCGTAGTGGGGTCTAGTTGTGCACCTCCCCTTTTGGTTGCTTTCGGATGTTCCTAAGGGGGTCTTTTGCACCTTTTTGGGGGGAAATCATTGTTAATTTCGATGTAAACTCAAGTGGCGTTATAATTTGTCGGACACTTGGCGATATATCGCCAGTCTTTTGGTCGCCAAGTTTTGTCGCCAACTTGGCGACAAATTTGGCGGAGTTTTTTTTTTTTTTTTCGGTTTCAATTTGGCCATTGTTGGTGATATTTAGAGAATAAATATTGAATCACATTAAAATAGCGAATAATGGGGAAATGACATTAAATTGGAGTAAAAGGAAGTCATGTGATTCACACATCAGCTCGTTTTGTTTTGTTTTCTGCGTGTCCCTGCAGCATGTGAAAAAAAAAAAAAAAAAGGGTGCTCGTTACGGAATGTAAATACACAATCATGCCGATACTTTGACTGTTGCAGATTCTGTTGATACTAAATTTAACAACGATATTTTTTTTATGGTATGAAATTAGACAGTTGTGATTAACATTAATATAATGTGTTTTATTGCAAGCAAATTCGTATACTCTGTATTATAATGCAAGCAGATGATGTATAAAAATAATGATTTTATTGTTTTTCAAAGCTGAAAATTATTTTTCTTTATCTCATGCTTGGTTTTCTCCTTAAAGATGTTTATGTCATGATTCTGTAAGTTTATTCCCTTAAAGTATTACACCAAATTTCTAAGAGTAAATAAACCTGAAAAGATTTTGCTGTTATGCATCGTTTTATTACTTTATTGCATTCAACTGTTTTAAATTTTTCAGGATGATTTACTTCCTTTTTATTTTTGTCATTCGCAAAAAAAAAAAAATCATGTATAGTTTTTAATTTACTAATGCAATGGTCATGCTCTTTTTCTGGAGAATTTCTTCAGTAATATTTACATAAAGTTTGTCTGCGAGGTCACCAAGAGCCATTGAAATTTTAGGAGTCTTAGTCTGTTTTTTTTAGGAGAAGAGGGAGGCTTGCCATCGTTCTTATGGACTTGACCAGCGCTGACAAGATTCCATGCCACCCTAATCGAAAACTGGTTGACTGGGCATGGTTCGGAATCAGAGTCGTGTTACGATTTTTATGGGGATGCCTGTCCCAAGCTAACAACCCAGCCAAAAATCGACTGCAGTTAAACTGCAAAAAAACTGGTGGTATTTGGAACCGAGCAACTGCAGTTCAACAAAGCATTAATCTACAGTTCAACTGCAATACGGAGGTTCAAAAAGACTGAACTTTTTGAACTGCAGTTTTTCGGTTCCAAGTACCACCAGAATTTTAAAATAAAAAAACAGCAGTATTTTTACAGTCTAACTGAAATTTTCCGAACTGCAGTTTTTCAGTTCCAAATAACACCAGAATTTAAAAATATATATCTGCAGATTAACTGCAGTTCAATTGCAGTTCATTTTCTGCTGTTCTCTGGTTCCAAATACCACCAGAATTTCATAAAATGAAAACAGCAGTTTTTCTTGAGTTTAAAAAAAAAAAGACTGAAAAAACGTTACCCATCAAATTAAAAATATTAGTGAACAATTAATAACAAATAGGATTAATGCGATAGAAATCCCAAACCACTTCAAAATTAAAGCTTAGACAATTCTTTAATAGAAATGCCTAAATTGACTACAGATAGATGTGCCTAGTGCGTTTTATAAAACATCTAATTAAAACTTGAACTCTTCCTCCGAAATACAAATTAAGATTTTATTAATTTGGAGGACATTAAAATTGAAATTTTCCAGCCTAATTTTGCACAAAAATACATTGCTATGATTATGAAAGTAGTACAAAAACTTTCGAGACACAATAACAAATAGAACTGTTTGTAAGAATAAAAAAATCATGAAATTTGTCGAAATCGACCACGTGGTGCGAAGTAATTAAGTTAATTAGACTGGTTAATATTAAGATATCATAACACAATTTTTTTCATGGCTAGATATTGATAACATGAATATTCGCTCAAAGTTTTAAGTCAATCGGTGAAAAAATAAAAATTACAAAAATTAAAATTTTCCAATAAGGTATTAAATTTTCAAGCTAACCCTAATCTGCTATGCACTAATTAAATAAAAGTTAATTACACAAATAATAACAGGTGAATTTTCAAGTGTCTTACCTTTTTGTAAACCGGAGTCATATTTCAGTCCTTTCGCATTGGATTTTGAACGATGAAACTTAAAATTGCACTAATAAATTGATTTCGAAGCGGAGCAAAAAATAGCGCGCTTTCAGGGCTAAAGTGGTTACCTTCCTTCGTAGTTCTTTGCTGGGGAACCCCGCGGCGCGGCTAGTAGTTCGGCCCCGACCGCGGTGTTCCGGTGCGTTTGTACTTAGGTTCCGGGACATTGTTTCAAGCGATATGTGTTCTTATTTAATTTTAAATTCCTTATTTTTTTTTTCATAAGAGACTAATTTGACATTGTTTAAATCCGAATCCCTCTTGAAATTGGTATTTTTGAAAACCATATTTTCACCTACATTATTCAAAAGCTAATAAATATGGCATAACTTTACAAGTGTCAATGATAAAAGTAATATATTTATGTTTTGAGCCAGACATGCACATTTATTTTATCCTCAATAATTTAGCTTTAATGAATTTCATTAGGTGCGGCGTGTGATCAAGGAACATGAAAGAGATCAAGTATCTCAAACGTCACAACAGCTCACATAAGGTCCACTCGTCATATAAAGCAATCGACCGTGTGACTCGCTATCTATGAATCATCCCGTGCATAAAAAGAGCTAAGGTCACGCTACGGCAAAAATTAGTTTATAAGTGAAATCAATCATGATTTCTCAAAAATTTATAAATAAATAATAAGAATGTATAAATAAATAATAAGAATGTATAAATAAATAAATAAATAATAAAAATATGTGAACAAATAAATACAATAGAAAATAGATAAAAAACAAAGATTAAAAGTTTCAATGTTATCATTCTTTTTTTTTTTTTTTGAATGAAATTTACTTAATAGTACTTTTTTAAGGAGTCATACAGTCAGTCCTCGTTTTACAACAGCCGAATTTCACGACATTCCAGATATCACGTTAATTATTTAAAATGACGAATACATAACATATCATTTCAATGCTAAGTCGAGCCGGATTAAACAGCAATGTTTTGTTATGAAACTCCAGCTAGCACGACACTTAGGGCTGCTTAGACAAGATCTAATTTTTCTTCACAATTGAAATCTTTTCAGTAAAAACGATAAAAACATCTGGAAAAGTTGATTGCAGGAATTTCTGAGAAGCGATAAGAGACCTGTGTTAGTATAGCCTATGCCGGTAGAATGGCGGGGCGGGTACGTAAGTTCTGCACGTGACGGATTTGACATGAGGGACAATAGATAGGAATACAAAGCACGTGAGTTTTAAAAAATGGACTAAGGAAGTAGTAATCATTGCAAGCTTCTCTCATGGGAAAAGGAGAACATTCTTGAGATCCATATTAGATTTACAAGAAATACACAAAACCTTTTAACTATAGCAAAAAAAATAGACAACGTTCTTCTAAGTTCGAAAGGTGGGGATTAGCTTTTAGAATATCTTCACTTAAAAATCAACTTTGTAAGAAGTACGATTGTTTGAATTGTTATTCAAAAAGTTAAAAAAAAAACCTTTCTGAAAAGTTTTACGGGGAAATAAAAATAAAATGGAGGTGTTTTTTTTTTTTTTTTTTTTTTTTTTACAAATTCAAGCTTGTCCTTAAATAATTCAAAATTATGTTAGTTGAATTTGATCAATAATACCAAATTATTAATTAGTTTAATCAATATGTAAATTCATTAAAATATTGTTTAGGCGTCAGTATGCCTATCTGTCATAGCCTTGGTTGTTTGCTATAGTTTTGGTTGGGGCTGAGGTTCAGTATTCATGTAAATGGATAAATACATTACTTGCATACATACAATTTTTGGAATTTCGAAAGGTGGTTGCTTTGTAACACGTAACTCAAAGGAATAAATAATTAAAATTACAACTTATTTTTTCAGTTAAAAAATGAAATAATGTTACAAAAAGCAAAAAATTAAAAACACCGAAGCAATATAGCATATAGTCGAGAAAAATATAACTTTTTTTTTTACTTTCAAAAAAGTGTAGTTTTTATGAAGTTGCGTTTGAAACTTTAAAAAAGTCACCAAATAGTTGGTCCAGTTTGCTTCGATAGTAAAAATCTGCAAAATAACTGCAATTGCAAAAAAAAGATAAAATAAAAGCATTTTGCATTCACCAAAACAACTGCAGTATTTTTCAAATATACGCGAAAATTTCTTTTCATCTGCAGTTTTTTTGAAGTCGTTTTTTAGCTGGGAAGGCCTTTGGGTCTCGGTGGCCCTTGCATTCACGTGCATGATATAGTGTATGAAATTAAACTTTTTCTTCTCCTTTTTATTACAAAATTGTAATGCATTGTTATTTAAAGTCTGAACCAAATGATTGGTATGACAGCAGCAGTGTCATGTGATTTTTTGAATTTTACTAAAATTTATTTATAAACATTTAAATTCCATTGAACTAGACTATATTCTTAATATTAGAGCGAGGTTTTGTTTTTGTGAACGACTTTATTTAACAACTACCAAATATTTTATTAGTGTTTAATGGAACTTGATATAATACAGTCGTAACTGCATTAAAGATACTAAGATAATTTTCATTTTGATTAAATTACAATAAAATACCATAAAAATGATTTTTCTTTAAAAAGCCGGCTTTTTACAGTGGTTTAAACCAAATAAAGCCCTGCCTACTGGTCCCCTGAACCAGTGAATTATTTTTCTAACCCATATGTAAGCAGTGGGTAGCACTGCATGAGTGTTGGCCTGTTTTCAGTTTTCATAAACTATGTAAAATTGTCTACATTGTGATATCAACGCCAGGGGCGTAGCTAAGGGGGGGGTTTTGGGGACAAAACCCCCCACCCCCGAAACGTTAGTCTCAAAAAAAAAAGAGAAAAAGAAGAGAGAAGAGAAAGAAAAAAAAAAGAAAAGGAAAAAATTCCAAGCGATTATATATATATATATATATATATATATATATATATATATATATATATGTAATATTATATATATATATATATATTAAAAAGAAGTAACCCCCCCCCCCCGAAAGTCGGGTCTAGCTACGCCACTGATCAACGCAGCATATATAGAAGATTCAAGGGATACTATAATGAAGTACCAAATACATATTAACATACTATTGTACTTTATGTCATTACATATAATTTTCTTCCCTTTTTTAAGAAAGAAAACTTAAAGGGATCGAGGAGCAGAATGGAAATGCTTCTACTTTAACTTTAAAGTCTAAAAGGTAATATCTTTTTGTATTGAATTTTCATGCTTTTTCTTTCTTTCAAATGCAAATAATATTTGTTTTTATTTGTCAGATTATATAAATCTAACCTCACTTTTCACCTTTTATTTCCATCGATTGACTTATGTTTTGCTTATGTGTTGAGCTAGGTTTCTTGAAGATCAAATTGTGACAAATGTTTTAATGTATGCATACTGAAATTTTAACTAAGGGAGTTACAGTTCTAATTTTGCTCCCCCCTCCCCCCATATCTCTCCCTTTTCATGCAACTGAATTTTTAATTAAGTCCTTTGATTGTTTTTTTTTTTAAGTTTCCTATAGTTCGGTTTAGAGCTGTTTTTTAGTCATAAGTATCTGTATAAAATGTTCCAAAATGAATATTTAAAAATCATTTTAAATACAGTGTAACTTTGATTTTAACGATACCCAATTTAATGATTTCCTGAATTTAGCGATACATTTCACTGGTCCGAATTTAACTGCATTGAATGTATAAGCTCCTTGATTTGAAGATACTATCCTTATTTAACGAAAACTTTCTGTAGTCCTTTGACAATTATTCAATCGGGGTTATACTGTATTTTTTTTTTATATTTATTAGCACATAATTGTGAGTGTAGCAAATCTGCTACTTATATTTTTCCATGACGTTGAATTAATGCTCTCACAAAAGCAACTGTGTTGTCAATCAAGTGCATGCTCATGTCTGTGTTAAGCTTGGTTTCAATGAATAAATTCTGAGGAATTACCAGAGATCTTACTGTTGGGGGAGGGGGGTTCTCAGGCTTAAATGAAGGGCTGACAACAGTCTGTCGACTTAGTTGGAAAGTATGAGAGGGCTGGGGTTTGGTGAATAAACTGACAAGAATGCATTCCATATCATTCACTCTGAATAGCTTACACTCAGAAACAGTTATATAAAACTGAGTGAATATTCAAGGGGTGACCATCCCTTAAGGGAAATGGTGCATTGCCTCCTAAGCTGCGACCCCCCCCCCTCCCAAAAAAAAGCATTCAAAGATGTAGTTTGTTTCAGTTTCAATAATACCATTCCCATTCGGTCAGGACCCCCTTCCCTGCATTAAAGAATTTTTCTACAGTTTACACCAATTATTATTTTCAAGATGTATATGTTTGATTGAACAGAGTGTTGTTGAGTTGTACTTGCTTTCTGTACTACTTTTCTCGCCTTTTTTTTATTTTTACCAATTTCTTCAATCGACATGTGTTGAAATTGTTACTTCCCTGCAAAAAGTCGTCAAAACTCCTAACCGCCCACTCGCCTCCCCCCTCCAATAACTAATTTTTTGAAATAGTGATTGTTTTTTCTTTTTTCCCACTACAATATTCGTAACTTAATTTTGCATTTATTTGTGTAAATGTTATTTATTTATTATTGGTCATTTATGGATTATTTTTTATTTAGACATTGACATTTCATCCGACTTCGATTGCTTATTTTTATGTATATATATATATATTTTGTAACCATAAAAATAATCTTTTAAATAAGAAATCATTTGCGTGTTGTACACTATGTGCTAGGGCTGTACCCAAACTTTTGTTTCAAGGAGAATTTTACCAAACATATTTCTTGTGCAAATTCAATATGATCAATGAAGTTTGATTTCATATTTTGTGTTCTGTTGCTTTTTGTTACAATAGATACTTAAAGAGCATTAACATGAAAAGTGAAAATACAATGTATTTCTTTCAATGAAAGAAAAAAAATCTGATCTAAGTTTTCTAATCACTCAAAAGGATAGATGTAGTTACTCTTTACTCATCTAAGCAGATGACTAGCGCAGCCAGAAATACCTCCTGGAGGGTTTTTTTGATCAAAAATACCTTCTGAAGGGGTTTTTTCCCCCCATCAAAACAGCCTTTTCATATGCATAAACTACTGTATTATAATTTGCATTTTCATTAAAACCAATGCTTCTGAGGGTTGTTTTCAGCCCCTCTCCCCCTTCGCCACGCCACTGAAGCACATATGAAGTAATACTTCTAAAATTTCTATTTTATGACATTTATAAAATGTGTAAAAAGAGTTTGGTACTTTCAAATTTAAAGAATTTTGGTATTTTTGTTTGGTATTCAAAATTCAAAGAAAAATGTTGCATTGTTCTGTAGAAATGTTTACAATAAATGCAATAAAAATAAATACTGCAGATAAAACACCTTATTTACATTCTTATTCAATAATAATAATTTCATTTTTCAAATGAAATTGCGAAATAAATAAAAAAATTAAAAATAAAATAGTAATAGAAATGTTTTCAACAAGAGAAGTATATAAAAACATCTTTTGAAGAAGTAGTTTTGAAAATTTTTGGTGGGGATTTATTGCTAAAGTGGCTATTAAGCTAGAAATTTCTAAGCGTTGTTCTCCCTCCCCCCCCCCCCCCTGTAGTAGTAAGTATTGCCTTTGCTTTAAACTGGAAGACATTCTTGATTTGATTTTGAGTTTAACATTGATGATGGTGCCTGTTAGGTTTTTGCAATGTTAATGGCGTGGGAGGGGGGAGGGCAGATTCAGGAGAGGGTCTCTGTGACAGTAATTTGTTGTGATTATTATTACTTCATTTTTTTCGATGTGAAAAATAGTACATGGAATAAATATTAACGTGTGTGTGTCCCCGTTCTGTAAGGTATTTCTTCTCAGGGCCTCATAATTCAAAGGAGTGACTGGGTTCGTTTACTGGGGTTATTGCTATTTTGAGTTTTCTAATTGTTCATTTTCAAAATAACAATCATGACTAATGAGTTCAACGGTTTTTTCAGAGCACTCTTCCACCTCAAACCACATGTGCCTCTATGCTTTTCCAATATTTTATAAATTTAATGCCATATATTCAAAGCTTGTGGTAGCATGATCAGCCTATCTGCCAAAAGAAATATGACTTTTATGATGAAAATTTGAAAAAATATGATCTATGGTGCAGGTTGCGACATTGAAAAAAATAGGCGGTTGGTAGGGCATAATTGAAAGGATTTTGATCTCATTGGGTTAGGGGAGGGGGGTGCCTTGTAGCATGTGAAGGGGTGCGCCATCATCCTTGGGGGATGGATTTAACTGATACTTTTTTACGTAGGTGGTACAACGTTCGACATTGAAACATGACTCCCTTTACAACAATTTCTGGATCCGCCCCTGTGAGAAGGGGGATGAATCTTTTGAATACTCATTTTACAGTGGGGACTAAAGGAATAGGACAATATTTTGACAAGCCAGGAATAAGAATTTTCTTAGTACAATAGCTTATAAAATCGCATGACTTTTTCCTGTATTGAGCAAGTAATGTTTTTCTTTCTTTCCCCCCCCCCCCCAACCCATTAATATTGTGCTGTCCTTTTTTGTGGTTTTTGAAAATATTCTTATTTTTTCTCTTCATTAATTCTTTTTCAGATGGTATTGGAAAAAACATGAAGGTAGCAGATGACCAAGGGAAAATGAAATCCTGGCTGAAGCATTCAGCAGACTAGCTAATAAGGGAAACAGCCAACAATTAAAGAAATCTATTGTATAAAATTTGTCAATAAAGGTGTTTCATTGTATTATTTTAGTACTGCTCTTTGTATCAAACTTCATGGAATCCATTAAATGAAATTCAGGTAAATTATATAAGAATGTTGTGCTACTTGTACTTTTTTTCTTTTGCAAAACTAAGTCCTGGCTTAATGTATTTAATTAGTTTCAGTTAGAATTTCATTGTGTATTGATAAGAACCAATTGTGCACTAGTTTTATCAACTTGGGGGGGGGGGGGACTGTATTTCAGTTTAATATTGATTGCTTACATGCAGGGAATAAATTGAGAATAACTTGTTTAAATGTACATGTTCATTTAGACAACTTTTTATATCACGAATAAGAATTTTAAATTGTTTTTCAATTGGAAACAAAATTTGATTGCAATCTTAATATTATGTACTGGGCTAGAAGTTGTACTATGTATATTCAGGTTTTGGAAAGTTATTAAAAGGAATAAATACATGTGAAAATGTATGAGCAGTGCAGGGGCTGCTCCATTGTAGGTAAGATATTTTATTAACAGCTAGTTCAAGTAGTTTTAAATTGCATTACTAAGAGGATTTTTTCAAGCCACTTGCTATAAGAAAATTCAAAGCTGTTGCTTAAAACTTGAAAATCTCCAATTATATGTTTAATAAAAGGGCTACCTCTTTAAAGTTTTATCATAGTGAACTAAAATTTTGCATTTTAAATTCTTATAATAGCTGTATTAAATTCTTATATTAATAATTTTTTTTAAAAATGGAAAGTCATAAACATAAATAGACAAGTAAGAAGGTACATAAAATGATAATAAAAATTTTCATTCAAGGAATGCAATATGCCTAAACTGTATTTTTGTGTTTTTCAAGCTGCTTTAGGATAAGATTGTTGGACTTTCCATTCTCCAAAGAGCTTGGAAGAAATAATCAATAGAATACAATGTACCAAAACAATGAATGACAACTTTTTTAATTATCTGAGAGTGAAATTGATCTGAAAAAAAACTGAAAGGCGTTCAATATATGTATTTTATAGTGATGATAAATATACTGAACTAAAATTGCTTTAATTGGCTTTTTTATTTTTAAATTTAATTTATATTTTTTAAAAATTAGTTTGCTTCATTTTGTCAAATACCATTGGGGCTGCAAACCTGATGAATTTTTAAGGGAAAAAAAATAATTGTAATAATAAAAATTTTCGTAACTAAATGAGCTACAAAATAAAGTAAACTGAATTTTAAAAAAATAATAAGTTGAAATAAAAAATAAAATAGTCAAATAAAGCTCACTCTACACAATATAAAGCACTATAAACGGTCACCCGACGCCGAAGGGTGTGTCTGTGGACGACCCTAGGGCGCCGTGAGACCGTCGCTTTAATGTGGGTCAGTCCGCCCTAAGGCGATCCTGAGATGTCTCTGTGTCGTCCCTTAATAGTCGCAGTTCGTCTCCCGGACGGCAGACGGTGACCTTCTGGGGACGTCTGCAGACCGTTATTGAACCCGGACATGGGGGCAGACTTAGGACGCCGGGGAGTGACGTTGCCAGGACGCCTCTATCGTCAGCAGATGACGTTCCAGTGACACCTGGGCGACGACATTATGCTGAGTGGGTTGCTCAGTTTTCGTGCTATGTAGCATGGTGGATAAGGGACGCGATTAGAGGTAGGGAGGGCGTCGGTTCGATTCCCGATGGAAGCAAAATCGTTTTCGTCAGCGCATTTTAAACTTTTAGTATTATCACTGCCATAATTAGTTCTATCACAATTAAAATCCTATAATAATTTTTTACTAAATAAAAATTTGTAAAAAAATTTAAAAAAAAAGATTTTTTTTTAAGTAGAAATTTTTTGAAATGACTTGCACAAATAATGCACTCAATTATTCTTTTACGGAATTTAATTTTAATTGAGCGAAGAAACGATTTTCGTTGTAATTTAGTTCTACGGATTTCTTCCTCATACGATATTAAAAGCTAATGTGCTTGAATTCAAAATGCTCCTGTAAAAAAAAATAGTTGAAACTTAATTCATCACTGAAATTTATTTAAAATATCATATAAAAAGTTCTATGGTTGGGGTAGTAAACATAACCTCGCAACATTGTGAAGGCTACGCAGCGCTGCCGTGTTAGATTTGCCTCAATGTTTCCACATATTAGAAACTGAAACAAAGGTTTAAAAAATAAAACAGATTTACCTATAAACTAAACTAGCTATAGCTTAGGGCACCCGTTTTGTTGAAGGCCCCCAACTCCCGAAAATTTCATCATTTGTTCTTTAAAAAAAAAGAAAAGTACTTGAAAAAATAAATTTCTTTTTAAAGTGCTTGAAAATTTGGAAAAGTGTGTCTACAAACCATAAACTTAATTTATAACATATGGGAGGGGGTAGGGGGAGAAAGGTCGATATGTGTCATTGCCACATCTTGCATCAAAAATGTAAAAATCATGGTTCTCACGTTTCTGTAACACATTACTTGAGATAAATTTTTGTGACTCGCATGTCTCATATATTGCTGTTTCCCAACTGCAGTAATTTTGGAAATTCTTTTGTATTGCTTTGCGTCTACTGTATATTATAATCTGTTTAGCGCAGGGGGAAAAAAACACTACCTCTATTTTTTTTTTTTTTTTTTTTTTTTCGTTTTTTGCACTACTTTTAATTGAAAAAAAAAGTTGTAATGAAAAATCTAGTTTTTTTTTTTTTTTAAGCTTAAAATAGAAAACTGTACAATCTAATATACTAAATTTCAGGGACTGGAAAGGGCAAATGAAGTGCCTTTAATAATTTTAATTGTTCTCGAGTTCTTGAAACGGATTATAGGTGAGTCTGAAATTCCTAAGCAAAGTGTGCTTCAATTTTATTTCTTATCAAGTGTATAAATTATGAATTGTCCAAATGGGTAGCATATTGCTCTCTTGTGACCTATATTTATACACAATTTCTTTTAAAGAATTTTTTACTATTGATCATTTTGTATTTAATTCATTGTTGTATTTGTGGGTGGGTTGGAAGCAAGATCAAAAACTAATTGAATTGAACCGACAACCAATGTAAGCAAATAACAATGCATAATCTTCCCTTCTTCCTCGCTTTTTCTCTGAGGACTGCTGTCGTTGATTTGTCAACTCGAAAACGATTTTTATTGTGTATTATCGTAATTTGCAAAAGAATAGTTTGCTATTTGTTTTCGATATTTCTGTAGTTCCAATTACCCCTTATAAGGCTTCAAAAAGCAGAATTCTTATATCTGTTTTACAAAAATTCCTCCGGGGGAGAAACACTGGGACCCCTTAAAATTGGGGATTTTTCTATCCCACCTTAGACCTTATGTTTAAAGCATAGTGGGGAGTAGGAGGCTTTAAAAAATGGCCTTTTTTATCACCGACAGAAAAGTTGTCCGGACTACTAAAGAGACCCAAAACCTGAAATGGCTTAGGGACACGTAGAGTCTAAATCCAGCCAGTTAAAATCAATACAACTAAAAAAAATCCTGCCCCCCCCCCCCCAGGAACTTGGTTCTAAATCCACCTATGAATTAAATGCCTTAGGTACTGGCTTTTCAAGTACTTTTCAATTTTTTTAAGGAACGAATCATGCAATTTGTCGGGAGTAAGGGGCCCCAACAAAACAAAACAGGAGGGGGGGGACTAGGCTATAGCTTGTTTAGCTTATAGGTAAATTCGGTTCCAGCCGAAGATTTATTTCGAAGGACTAAAGAGCAATATTGTGAAATACCACTTGTCATAAAAATATCAATCCTTGAAAAAAAAAAAAAAACTCGATATGATACATAAACGGCAAAATTAAGCGTGGAATATTCATTCTTGACCGCGTGAAACTGGCTGCTCTGCGCCAAACAAGCGATAACGCACCAGGCGCGGATGCCCTCGCCAATTCGAGTTGGACGGTTTTTTCGACTCGGAAGTATACGAGTCGTTCCTCTTTGGTTGCGTTCGACGAGCTCAACCGAGAGCGACCGGTTAGTTAACCACGTGACAGCTAATGATCACGTGCTCCAATCAACCAATCAACTGCTTAGAATGGTAACCGCTGCGGTAACCTTTTGATCATAGAACGCTTCGGTTAGTAACCAGTTACTTACCGGTCAACCGGTGAGTTTCGTCGAACGCAACCTTTATAGAACTCTTTGGTACAAAGAAGAACGTTTTCGCAGTAGTCAACAGTTGCGATAGTTGAAAATAAATGCGAAATACAAAATACAACCTAGCTTTCTTTTGCGCATTTTCTGTTTTTTCGAGAGAAATTTGGTTAGTAGAACTATTAGTAAATAATTATCTTTGTGATCGATGCTTCCTTCCGGAGATGGAGTGTTGAAATGTATGTTTGTATTATTGAATAAAAAATCGTTATGTTCCATCATACTATACATGTTCTTTTTTTTTTTTAAACGAAACGTTTCAGAGAGAATCTGCATTTTCAACGGTACAAGTATCTGTAACATCAACAAATGTTTACAATCAAATTTGGTCCTTTGTAGTATTAATCACTGTATATTCATTATATTTTAAAGTTGTGAAATTGAGATAAATTATCTGCAGTAAAATTATTTAAACAAATCAAGTTTCAATTTACATGACTTTGGTAGAATTCCACTTATAAAATTTTTGGACCCATAACAATATCGTCACTTTTCTTCAGAAATTCACTAACACCGAAAACTCGACCAGTAGCGAGGTACAGACAAACATTTATTTATTTATATTGGGCTTTTGAATTGAATTTATCAGTGAATCCAAGTGTGAATCCAAATGGATTCGTATTCACAGATGTAAATCAGAAATGATTTGGATTCATAGGTCTGAATCTGAATAGATTCGGATTCGGATTCATAGGTATGAATCCGAATTTCGTATTCGGATTCATAGGTATGAATCCGAATTTCGTATTCGGATTCACACTTGTGAATACGAATGTATTCGTATTCGGATTGACACGTTAAGGTACTGTAAATCAAATTCGGATTCGGATTTACGAATACGAATCTGCCCATCTCTGCAAACGGTTCTTCATTTCAGTTGACGTTTTTTAGCATATACTTAAAAACAGTAGTTTGGGGTTGCCCAGCCCACCAGTTTAAATTTTTCCAGGAGTTTGGGACTAAGGGTCTAAATGCAAATTTTATCGGAAAAAAAAACGAAAACCACACCCACTTATGTGTAAAAATATTAATTTTTCAATTCCTGGGGGAAGAGGGGCAATAGACCGCTTTGAATGATCGACGGGGGCCGCCAATTGTTAAACAATTTTATGGAACAATAATGGTTAGCCTAATTTTACGTCAAGTTATTTTCTGAAAGATTCTATGTTCATTTTGCGAGAATTGGGCGCTTAAAATTTTATTGCAATCCTTGTATCCTCTCTGTTGCAAAGAAAACTTCTTGGATAATAAAATACTATATTTTAAATTATATTGTTTTCGAGTATTTTATAACTTCGCAATATATTCTATTACAGCTTCTTAATTTGACGGATTATTCAACATTTTCATGAAGGATTTTTTAAATGTTTTACAGCTTGCGGGCTATTTTAATCTAACTTTTCACTTTTTATTTAATGACTTTTTTTCTTAAATCGTGGATTATTTTGCGTTTTTTTTTTGGGGGGGGGGGATAATTTTAACTGTTTGGTGATTTTTTTTTTTTTTATGGAAGTCTTTGTCTTGTCTAATACCTAGTTTTGTTTAAAAGTTCATTAAAAAGACGAAATAAGGCATGCTATCACCTTGTAAAAAAAAAAAAAAAAAACTTAGCCAACTAATATTTTAAATTTGAATAATGTCAGAAGATCTATACAAATGCACTCGACGCGTCAAATCGCGGACATCCCAAATTTGCCACAGCGACTGAGCATGATACGCGCGAACTTATTAAATATCTTGCTAAAATTATTTGTAAAATTTTTGTCGGTTAACAAATGACTGCTAAGCACGGATATCCACACACGTATTTCATATATTTTCAATTTATAATCTGTTATGTTTGCGAAAAATGCATTAATTTAGAAAATAAGCAAACCAATAAAAAACGTGCTATTTTTCGCTTTCAATTATAAAGTTAGATGAATCATATTCATATGCGTATAGTTTCACATAATATGTCAAGCAAAATATTCCAATGGTTTTACCATAGTTTCGCGCCGACATTTAAAATTTCTTCCTCCTTTAAATATATCAAAACTGAAAAACAGGCGGAAGGAAATTTCGTATCGGCAAAACTTGGGGAGCGGGAAAAGGAAAACATTCTAATCTCATTCATTATTTTTTTTTATCTGCTTAAATATAAACAAATAACATGGAATCTTAAAACGGAAAGCCCAATGAGCTAGTCCACGCTCATGCGCAGTCGCTATGGCAAATTTGTGATATCCGCGATTTAACGTCTAGTTGCAACTGTTGGATCTGTTTTAGTATTGACTGAATTTCATTTCCTAAGACAACTTCTGAATAACTGTTAGATCTGTTCTAACCAGTGGTTGGAAAAACTACATTTTTTTTGTAGCGAACTACAACTACTTTAGCACAAATGTAGTTAACTACAACTACAACTACTTTTTCCAAAATGTAGCAACTACAAACTACTTTTGAAATGTAGTCGCTACTTCGCTACTTTTTTTTTAAAAAAAATAAATAAATAACATAAACATACACACCGTTTGAGGATTGAATCAAAAAATTTAAAAAAATTTCAGATTGATATATTGGCTCATTTGAACATGGAATACAGAAGACCCTCGTTTTACACGGGTTTATTTTACGCGGTTTCGATTATACGCGGTTTAAGATTTGACACCTTTATTTTACTTTACGCGGATGAGTTTCGGTTTTACGCGGTTTCGGCAATGCAAACAGATAAAAATTTCCCCTCTTTCAAAATCCTAACTCCTAAAGATTGCAGATTGCACGTAATAAACTGCATTTTGGCGTGTTAATAATCGAGCTTGCGCCACTGGAGACCTTTCTTGCAATTGATCCCAGAGCTCTTTCCAGAAGTAAAGTTATTAAACTCACACAGTTCAGAACTTACTGGAAGAAGAGCTTTTAGGAGTGATAAAAAAACCAACGAGGATACCGACTTCGGTGACGCATAACCAAGTACGTTCACCTTTAAAATTTTGTGCCTTTCCTAGACAATAGAAATGACGTTCTGATTTTTTAGTGAAAGAAGATTCTATCATGGAAATGACGCAAGTGATCACGTATGCGTTAATGCTCTGCAAAGAATTACAGAGAAAAATTCTTAATGACTGCCAAAAGACTATCATAGTCAGCTCTTCATTATAAACAGAACACGAAATTAGTTTATGTTTTCTTTATGCATGTTGTGCATAATAATCGATATAAGTACACATTAAACTTATTATACAATTAGTCATCACTGGAATGAAGTATTTTTTTATCTACGGAACCTAACCCTATTTTAACACTACTATTAGGTCTCAATTTACGCGGTTTCGATTTACGCGGCATTTCCGTGGAACGTAACCCCCGCGCAAAAAGGAGGATCAAATGTATTTCTATAAATTATATATTCTTCCTTGCCTTTACTGAAACGATTCGTCAATCCAAGCATTTTTTACCATTTGCGCGAATATTCCCTGCACGAAAGGATTTAAAAGTGGTAGGAGTTCAACCTTCAAATTTTTAATCATTTCTCGACAGTAAATAGTATTTCATTCAAGAAGTGTAACTCGGTTACTTGAAATTAAGATAAATCCAGTCTTAATTCGATTTAAATTTTATATAGACATACATAAACATAAAATTGATTTAGTTGATGAAAAGCATCTTTTAAACGAAAGAGAAAAACTTTAATTTTCATTATATGAGTTCATTTTAAAGGAACTTATATTTCATAGGAATTAATTGCTTTTGAGATTCAAGCTAGGTATTCCAGGTCCCACAATGTATGCCCGTAAAAATTTTTAGGTACAGAGATTTTCTCTTTAGAATCTTGATCTGTAGGTGTTTTAATGTGAGAATATCTTGGGTAGACTTGTTGAATCCTGCGCAAAATAATTTTACAGGCTATCAAAGATAGCGGCCATTTTGGTTCACTTGCTCATTACGTTTTTCGCAACGTACATGCCTATAAATTTAATTTTTGTTTTGAACTGAGATTTTTCGGGCCTATAAAGTCAATTAATGTAATAGTTACGTCATTAAAGTCGTTCTGGCTTTTTCCACAATTTTTGCGTGAGATATCTCTGACGTTTTCTGTTTAACATTCTGGTTACTAAAAAAGTGAACAACAATTTATAACTCTTAATGAAACCAAACGATTTTAAAGTGCAAAATCTTTTGTGTAAACCAATGTTTTTCAAGGTCACTAGCGCAGCCAGCAATACCTTCTGGAAGAGGTTTTTTGATCAAAAATACCTTCTGAAGGGAATTTTTTGATCAAAAATACTTTATGAAGGGGTTTTTTGATCGAAACAGCCCTTTCATATGCATAAGCTACTGTATTAGAATTTGCATTCGTGTTAAAAACCAATGGCTCTGGGGGTTTTTTCACTCCCCCCCCCCCCCCTTTGCTGCGCCACTGTTCAAGGTTACTTATCGTCTATTAGCAAAGTAATTGTTTTCGAGTAAAAATATTCCACAGTTACAAAAACTTTTTGTTTCATGTGTTTCTGTGACAATAACTATTTAAGCAATGGCTAATATTTCTAAACATAGTTCAGAAAGTTTTGGTGTGCAATTGAAGACATCTGAAAACAGTTTTGACAAACGGAAATGTATTATGTCAAAAGGAATCAAGAGAAAAAATGTTATCTGGACAAAAACGAGTTCGTGAAGCTGCTGAAATACGCATAGACGCAATATTGAAAAACGCTGCAAGAAAATACAGTGTGTCATTGCAGCTACCAGTGCTACAAGAAATACACTCGAGGAAAAACTCTGAAAAAATGGTAGGAAAAAAATGCATGGACAAGTTATTTTGAAAGTGGAAACAAAGTTTTAGAAAATTAGAGAGTACTGAAGGAGGTCCAAATCAAGACGAATTTTTTGACAGAGTAGCAGATCTTAACAGCGATATGAATGTTTCTGCTGCGAATTTATATGCACATCCAAACTGTATTAGTTCTTATATTCGAAAGTATGAGTGAAAAACCAATACACAGTCTACGCAACATGTATCCTGAAAATTTGATCTGTTTAAAAAAGCAAATGAAATATTAAAACCTCTTTTTAAATGCTGGGCTTGGATTTATTCTTTCGGAAATAAAAGAATTGATGCTCAATGCAGATGAAAATGCATTGGTTATATTAATGAAATAAAACCATTTCTCGTAACAACATATAATGAAAAGAATATTTTCTGTGCTTTCGAAAGAAAGAATGAACCTTTGTTGTTTTTTTCTAGTCATTTATCTTCAAAAGTACTTGCTGCTGCTATTCGTTGACAAGAAGCTGTAAAGACTGCAGAATGCATCTTCAGAAAATCATTGCAAGATGTTGATTTTAGACTACAAGAGAAGTTCTGCGATGTGCGTAAAGATGGTTCAGGATGCTCTTGGCTCAAGGATGAGGAAAAAATTAAATAATGATTCAATCGCTACGCACAAATGTTGAAAGCTTGAAAACAGAGTTTGAAGATTTTGTTAAGGGATGTAGTGACAAATCGGGAATGTGCAGGCATTGTGAAGTTTTTCGTTAACTGGTTCGCAGTGTGTCAGCCCGTGGCTGACCAAGGCAGCACGTGCTTTAATTAACTGCAGATGGGACAGGTGTCCCACACATGGTCAGGCCGGAAATGCCAAAGAACCGGCTATCCGTGGGAAAAAGATAAGACATTCTACGCTGGAAGTGGAAAGAGACCGGTGGTCTGATAGCCAGGCTCTGGGCTTGGTGATGATTGGTAATTGTAAAAACGTTGTACATATTGTATTATAAATGATATAAATAACCAAGGCATTCATTAATAAAAGTTTAAATAAACAAAATGAACTCCAGAATGTAATAATTGCAAACGAACTGCACAATAATACAGCGCAGAAAAAGAAAAAAGTGACAAGGAGTTCACAATGGCGCAGTCGACAGGATATGTTTAAAAAGAAACCGCTGCGGATGAATTGAAAAGGACGTTTCTATATGATCCTGTGGGGATTAGCTGAATAAGCGGAGTCCGGTGAACCAGAATTATGATTCAAGGGAATCTTCAGCGAACTGGGAATGGAGCCAGGAGGTGTATAGCCAAGTGATAGCAACATTGGAGCTAGACGTGCAAGAAAAGTGATCAAGCCCTGTGATTGGAAAGGAAGTGAACGATATCGTGGATGCTGATGTGCTTTGCCGGAAGAAAAACATCAGAAATGGTAAGCTTTCTATTCCCAAACATACTGTTTGTTCTAAGAGCTCTGAGTTGTTGTTATTGGTAAAAGGGTACAGGGAGAAATACTCGTGAAAATAATTAAGTGCATATTTAATGAGTGAATTAAGTTATTTATATAATGATAATGGTGTATGAGTAGCAGGAAATGAATAATTTAAGAGGTATTTAAATGCAAATAAGGAGTAACTGTATTTATGCAATGTGTTACTATTGGTGTAGGAATATTGTAAAGATAAATAAGTTACAACAAATTAGTATCTTTATTGATGTAAAAATACTATAAAAGTAGTAATTGCCATGAAAAGATATTTTTATTGGTGTAAAAATATAGTAATGGAATTGCAAGTTTTGAGTAATATTATTTAGATGAAGTTGTTGGAATACGGAAATCTAATTAAATTACTGGTTATTAATTTCATGGTTGGAAAAATACAGAATTGAATTGCAAAGTGGTGAATAATGTAATTTAGATAAAATATGACTATTGCTCTAGGAATACTGTAGTATGAGTGAATTATGAGTTGTATTTGTATTGTTGTATAAATACGGTAATCGAATCACTATCGGTTGGAAAGGATATATATGGAGTAGTGATATCTCTCTGTGGTTTATAACAGGAAATTGTTATTTTTATCATTGCATTTGTATGTGAATGAGTTATGTTAGGGAGGAGTTAAAATTTCGAATGAGATTTAAATTTCAAAACTTCAAGGGATAAGCTAAAAATTGATAGGGTAAGGGATTTTGATATTGTAGTAAAATCTCGCAATGGCCTTTTTAGCAAAACAAAAGAAAGCAGATTTGATTGCATTAGCAGAAGAGTTAGGGGAAGTTGTAACTCCAAATCTCACCTTACTACAATTGAGGAAATTAATTATAGATTCCACAGACTACGAGGAAGAATTAATTAAAAATATGCTAGAAACGATAGTGGAAGAGAGGTTGGAAAGGGAAAGGGAGGAAAAACAAAGAGAAAAAGAGGAAAAACAAAGAGAACATGAGTATAGAATGTTAGAACTAAAAATTAAAAATCCTGCTCAGGAAATTTCGGGAGGTAGGGAACAAGTTGCAGATGAGTTCACGAGTTATTTGAATAAGATGAGGAACGCGTTAGAACCACCGAAGAGAGTAGAAGATTGGCCTTTCTATTTTCAAAATGTAGAAAGAACGTTTAGAATATATGAGATTCCAGAAGGGCAATGGGGAAAGTTATTAGTATATAAGTTAAATGACGATATAAGAATGAGTACATGGATAAGTGAGGAGAATCTGAGCGATTATCATAAAATCAAAGAGATAATTTTGAAGAGATATCAAATCACCCCCTTACAACACAAAAAGAACTGGGAAAATTGTGTGAAAGTAAAGAAAGAATCATATACTCAATTTTCATATCGTCTAAGTACAGCATTAAATTTATATTTAAAGGCTAGGGAAATTACCACTTTGGAAGAACTAAAACAACTGTTGATAGCGGATAAAATTAAAGATAATTTAGGACCGCAAATAAAATCACATATATACTTAAAGGAAACAGAAAGCTGGTTACCGTTGGAGAAGTTGACTAATGAAATCGATAATTTTATTTCTGCTATGCCCGAATATGGGGATCAAAAGGTAAATAAATGGGTAGAGAAAGAGCTGATGGAAAGAAATAAAGAAAACCATCAGCAGACCCGTATGCACGCTCGCTATGATCAATATAAGGAGGGCGGAAGGGAAAGTAGAAGTAATAACCGATTTGAACGACAAAATACAAGAAAAGATCAAAATACAATGCAATGCTATGAGTGTCAAGAAGTAGGACATTTTAAACGGGCTTGCCCGAAGTTGAAAGCGTCAAGTAAAACCCAACACAAAACGCCAGAAGAGAGGGGAATTAATAAGATATGTATTCCTATAAATAATTCAGAGTTGGTGCTCAAAGATATCGAGGAGGGTAAATTGGAGAAGGATAGACCAATAGTTGATATTGCTATTGATGGACATAAATGTAGAGCCCTTGTAGATACTGGTGCGGAAATTAGTGTTTTTCGAAGATCAATAATCCATGATAAATATTTAGAATCGGTGGGAAAAATATTTCTTAGACCAGCAATCGGTCCGCAAGTAGAAGCGCAACTGGCGGCAGTACCTGTGAGTTTGTGGAAAGGAGCTGATGAATCAGTAAATCCTTACGTAACTGTGCATGTGGCTGTAGCAGAAAATTTAAATGAGATTGCGTTAATTACGCCTGAGGTTTATAGACTATACTCGATTGCAAGTTTTCTTGGCTATGGAGAAATGAGCTGCGGCCAAGTGAAGGAAATAGTTCCTTGCGCTTTGCCAGATAATCGGGGGAAATTACGCACTTTGCTTTAGAAATTGGATTAGTTAGTTAAACCGACGCAAAAGGGACATTTTTTTGTCATAATTTCTGTGAATCGTTAAATATTTTCAATTTTAAGAGCGGTGCAGCGCGGATCCATACATTCATTTGCAACTGAACGAACCAGCCAATCAGAGCTCACAAACAGTTGGCGATCTCCGGATATTCTGCGTTTGGCGCGATTTTGCTCAAGTACTCCACTCTCGTTCGCTCGTCGTCCGCTGTAGTTCACTATTTTCGCTCGTTTTATTTTCTATCTTACTTGCTCGTTTTTCTATTTTTGTATCATTGATAATGGAATCTACGACGCCAAAATTGAGCTATGTGTTTCAGCCACACAAGCAAGGCAGCGCTTTGAAGAGCTCTGCAAAGACTATAGTTATGAATGTGTTTCATAAATTGCAAGTAAGGAATCCCAACGATTCTGTCACTGAAATTTTGGACAAAACTTCGGACTTGACAGGTGTTTCAACCCGCAGCATCTTACGAATGCAAAATGAATTTAAGATCCAAGGCTCTTTTTCTACACCTGGGAGAAAAAGGCCCGCAAGAAAAGGCAAAGCAACGCGAATGCAAAAGTTCGACGACTTCGTCCTGTCTGCCATTCGAAGGAAAGTGCATTTGTTTTTTAAAAGAAACGAAATACCAACGGTGGCGAAAGTCATGAAGACTATTAACGAGGACACTGACCTACCAAATTTGACAATCGCCACAACAAGAAGATTGATGCAAGATTTAGGGTTTGTGTACAAGAAGAGATCAAGGAATTCTATGCTGATAGAGAGGGAAGACATCCAAGTCTGGAGACGAAAATATTTGAGGCAAATTCGCCACTACCGAAATGAAGGAAGGACTGTGTACTATACAGATGAAACCTGGGTGAATTTTGGCCACACAAAGCAAACAGTGTGGCAGGACACTTTCATCAAGAGGCCGAAAGAAGCATTTATGTCTGGCCTCTCAACGGGATTAAAAGCTCCTACAGGAAAAGGATCCAGGTTAATAATTACTCATGCTGGAAGTGAGAAAGGCTTTGTGAAAGGAGCTGCTGATGTATTTAAGGCAAAAAAAAGCAAAGAAGATTATCATGAAGAAATGAATGGAGATTACTATGAACAATGGTTTAAAAATAAATTGCTGCCAAACCTTGACCCCAACAGTATTATAGTTATCGACAATGCTTCATACCACAGTGTTTTTGTGGAAAACATTCCCAACACTTCCACCAAAAAAGATGACATTCGACGATGGCTGACATCAAAAAATATCGCTTGGAACTCGGATATGCTGAAAGCTGAACTTTTGAATCTTGTACAAAATGTCCGCAGCAAGTATGAGGAGTACCGGGTTGATAGGATAGCGGCTCTTCATGGTCATACTGTTTTGCGACTTCCCCCTTATCACTGTGAGCTGAATCCCATTGAAAACATATGGAGTGTTGTCAAAGGGAAGGTGGCAGCAGAAAACAGAACATTTAAAGAAAAAGAAGTGGAAGAGCTGACAAAAAAAGCTATTGATAATGTCTCAGATGAAACGTGGAAGAACTGCGTTGGCCACATTATTAAAGAAGAAGAACTAATGTGGGAACTTGATGGAATGTGCGATACTGCTGTTGATAACTTGATAATTCATTTTGATCCCGATTCGACCGACACTGCTTCTGAAGGAATGCTTAGTACAGAAGAAGTCATGTCATCCTAAAAATTAAGGCTTCTGTAATTGCGGGTGGTATTTTGTCGAGTTTTTTGTAAAAGGTCTAGAACAGCAAAAGATATTGGACGAAATGAAAATCCAGATCTATGTTAATGAGTAAAATTATGGCTATGATGCAATAGAACTATTACATAATTCAATTCAATTAAAACTTTATTGCAATATCAAATATTTTATAATGTTTCGTAAAATATTTTAAAATTGATCAACTAATAGAAATAAAACGATTGTATATGAATCATAATCATTTACATTCCCAAAGGAAATGCAAATAACGCTTTGGTTGGACTAGAACATTTTCTTTATCAACATCGACTAGTTAATTCATCCTATATGACTTTTGATTCTAGATTCAAAAAACTTCAGACATTTTTTCTTGTTTTAGTTGTTTACATGCATTATCGAAGATGAAATTACCATGTGACAGAGACTAATATTTTAAAATTTACAGCAAATACACATGTTTTATTAATTGTTATTTAATGTATTTTAATTTGATTTCAATTATCAATCTCCGAATAAACATCTCGTCGTAAAAAAAGCTCTATTTTCACTTCAAGTATTTCACACACAATTGTATGTAATGAGCAATTTAAATGTGCTATTTTGTTTTATAAATTGTTCCTTAAATGAAAAGAATCAACATATTCATTTATAGAGATGCACCGAATATTCATGCTGCGTTTTTGGTGGATAAAACGTATATTGGGTTCTATCGAATACTTCAATATTCAGCAACTAATAGTAAACAAATTCAAATGTTTGATAATTAGAAATCAAACTTTTTTTGTCATATATTGAATGAAAGTTACAATATAGTATAATTCAAAATTAATTGAAACTGTTACTTAACAATTTTATCATATTATAATAATTTTAATGAGAGAAAGAAAAAAAACTCTCTTGTTAAATTTAAATTGTGTTGCTTTTCAATGTTTTCTTAATTCTTAATCACTATTTATTATCATGTTATTAAAATTTAATAACCCTTTGCACTTATAGAGAAATCAAAAATATCTGGCAATGTTGGACTTTCTTAATTTTAATGATGATCATACAATTTATCAGTTACCAAAGAGAATAACATACCACAAAATCAGTTGAAAAAATTGTGATTTGTAATGATCATTTAAACAACTTTGGTTTCTATTTGTATGTAAGATAAATGCAAGATTCCTTATTTATGACATAACAGGTTGCCATGATTATGAGTTCTCAAATCATATACAGTGTTTATATGAATCATGTTTGTTCTAAACTGTAAAGCAGCTAATTCAACAAAGCTGGGTTTTGTTCGGATTTATTTTAAACTTTATATATATAGATTAACAGTTACACTTAATGTGGATAAATTTGCGATGTAAAATGGAAATGCGTTTACATCCCCCCCCCCCCAAAAAAAAACATTGGCATAAAATTGATATTTTGTCTGGGGCAGTTTTTTCCAGCGCGGAAACAACTGACATGAAAAATAACATATGTATTATAATAATTTAATAACCCTTTGCACTTATAGAGAAATCAAAAATATCTGGCAATGTTGGACTTTCTTAATTTTAATGATGATCATACAATTTATCAGTTACCAAAGAGAATAACATACCACAAAATCAGTTGAAAAAATTGTGATTTGTAATGATCATTTAAACAACTTTGGTTTCTATTTGTATGTAAGATAAATGCAAGATTCCTTATTTATGACATAACAGGTTGCCATGATTATGAGTTCTCAAATCATATACAGTGTTTATATGAATCATGTTTGTTCTAAACTGTAAAGCAGCTAATTCAACAAAGCTGGGTTTTGTTCGGATTTATTTTAAACTTTATATATATAGATTAACAGTTACACTTAATGTGGATAAATTTGCGATGTAAAATGGAAATGCGTTTACATCCCCCCCCCCCCAAAAAAAACATTGGCATAAAATTGATATTTTGTCTGGGGCAGTTTTTTCCAGCGCGGAAACAACTGACATGAAAAATAACATATGTATTATAATTAGGCAAGACATTAAAAAAAAATTAAAAAATTGATTTGAATTTTGACATCTTGAATTCAAATTATGTTTTTCGCAATCACGAGTGTGTGTTTGTGTCTGTGTGCAGGCATGTGTGTGTGTGAAGGTATGTGTGTGTGTGAAGGTATGTGTGTGTGCAGGCCTTTTGTGTGTGTGTGTGTGCTCGTGTATGCATGCGTGCGTGCGTGTGTGTGAGGGATATGGACGCAACCTAGAGACGGTGCTCGCTAGAGGGGCAGCATGGGAGAGGCAGGTCGAAGGTGGTGCTGCAGAGGGTGATGGTGGGGGGAAAATCATCTAACATCATTCAACAGTCAAGTGAAAGCAATAAGCAATCGTGATTGCTCAAAAAAATGAAATAGCAGAAAATAAACCTAAAAAATACAGTATAATAAAAAGCAGAAAAATTTCGCATTAAAAATATAACACTGTTATAAAATCAAATGTCAGAACGAATGTGATTTTTATTAGCGGCTGGTACTGCAGAAAAGAAAATATTACAGCGTTAAATCCAGGGCTGTGGAGTCGGAGTTGGACTGATTTTGGGGTAAAGGAGTCGGAGTCGTTAAAAAACATGCCGACTCTGACTCCAGGATTTTTTTTCTTTCATTTTCACTGACTCTCCTTACATTTTTTGAAAACTGACCACTAATTGGTTCGATTACATGTATAAAAAGCTACAAATGAGAAAATAACTGCCGTTATGGCAATCAGCTAGCATGAGCGCTTACCGAACATTCTGTAGCCGTCCCCTAGTTTGCTTGCTTTTTAACTTAACTAATAGCAACTGTTATCAAACGGTTTTGTTGCCTAGCATTCCCAAGTAATCACTTTCAAATAAAAATAGAAGTATAGTGTTTTGTTCGATCTCAGTTATAAAATAGTAAAAGGAATGTAACAATTTAGTAAGCGGAGACCCGTATCTCGGCTCGGGTTTAAACTTTTGAGGGTGTTCGGCAAATTCAAATAAGTTCTGGCGCGAAAGCACGAATCCAAAAGATCCGATGAAACAATCTAATGTTTTTTAAAAATTATTATTAAGAATATTTCTATAAGCTTAGTTCTCACTAAAAAGTATGGAACAAAATAAGTGTAAATGATTTCTTGGTTACAACACTCAATAATTACAGTTACTAATCTTAAAATATTCATATTAGGGGTAACTCTAAAGCAGCCAATAAAATTTAAATTAAAAATTTAGCGAAGAAGAAATATAGGTATAGCAAAAGCTATTCGTACAAATTTATATACTGCCGTATCTTGAGTAAAATTTGCTCCTGACGTATATGTGCCCTATTTTCGTTGAAATTTTATTGATGAAATATAATTAAAAATATATTCGGGAAAATTTTCGGAATTAAAGTATTTATATTTTTTATAAACTCTGAAATCAAATTCGGGTGACACTTACCAGATAGGTGTTACCCGGGACAAACAACCCCCTCTCAAGAACTTAGACTTAGAAAAAAAGCTTTTTTTTTTCTCTCAAGTTACAGCTTTCAAAAATTGAAAGCACACGACTTGATCAATATATATTTGTCAAACATTAAAAAGGGGCAAATTACAAGTAATCCTTTTCAATTTAGAAAAATAGGAGTCGGCCATTTTCCTTCCGACTCCGCAGCCCTAGTTAATCCCATAAATAGGCAGAGCTGCATACACATGTTTCGAGTTTATAGGCGTGCGCACGGGGGTCACCAAGGGTACCGTGGTACCCCCATTAGCTCGTAGAAACAAAAGTTAATACAAAAATGGCTAAAATTTTAGATTTTTGGTTTCATTACCTTCTTACCTCCTACGCTTTTAAAATGATTTTTTCTCACAATACTTAAAAATTTTCCTTAAGCAAGCAAGTATGGGAGCCTTTCCCATTGTAATTTCAACCTCCCTGTACAGTGGTACCCCCATTTTTGAAGTCCTGAGATGAGGAAATAATTTTTAGAACAAAATACTTGAATTAAATACCGTTTTTTATAAAGTGGTGGGGGGGGGAGCATTTCTTATTCAATGAAATGAAAATCAATTGCTATTCTGTCATACCGCTCATTGGTTTCTCGACTGAAAGTAGATCCTGCTTAATAAGTCCCCCCCCCCCCTCTTCTGCCGAGCGTACCAAACATTTTAATTTCTCATTTTTATCCCGTAAAACTGCGATTCCATGTATTAATACGGGCTCGACTCTAACATAAAAATCAGTTCCGTGTGAAGTATGCCAAAGCGGATTAATTCGCCAAGCAGGCAACTGCGAGTGCGGTGTCTTATCGGAGATCCTCCTTACAAACCTACAGGCGGTCTTTTCACTCAGTGTTTTTCCTCCGCGCTTAATGACGTCACTGACAAGTTAACTTGCAAGCTAGTATAGTGAATGAACAATGGGAAAAATATTGTGGAGAAGCAGAGCAAGTAGCCATGGTCCGTGAGCTGAGCGAGGTAACGGCGGGGGAAAGCGAAGAAAGACGCAGCGAGTCAGAAGGGGGGAGGAAAGAAGAAACCAAAGGGTTTGGAGATAACGGAGAAGAAAGCCCGAGCGTTACATCTCTGGGAAACTTGGAATGGGAAAAAGGAGAAACAGCAGGGGTGTTAGATTCAAGACAGTTTTCTCAATCGGAGAATTTTCGAAAGGAGCAAGCGGAATGTCAGACTCTTATCAATGCTTTCAAAGATGCGGAACAGGCAAAGAATGGATATTTGGTAGAATCGGGACTTTTATATCACAAGGGGATGGTAGCCGGACAAGAAATTAGACAATTAGTAGTTCCTTTCAATAAAAGGAGAGAGATTTTAAAATTGGCACATGAAACTTTAACAGGAGGTCATCTAGGGACAAAGAAAACCCGCGATAGGATACAACTGTCTTTTTGGTGGGAAGGATTAACGAAAGAAGTTAATGCGTTTTGTGAAAGTTGTGACAATTGTCAGTTACGGCGTAAAGTACGAGTAAATGACCGGGCGCCAATTGAAGCAGTGGTACGCCCCGGGTTACCGTTTCAAGTCCTAAACGCTTGGACCAATAGAACCAAAATCCTCTAGGGGGCATCGATATGTATTGTGTGTCATGGATCAACACAGTAGATGGCCAGAGGCAATACCTCTAAAATCCTTACATGCGAAGCCGACATGTGAGGCATTTATAGACATATTTATGAGAACCGGGATACCACGAATGTTTGCAATGGATAATGCATCGAATTTCAAGGCTAAATTAACTCAGGAATTATCGAAGAAACTAGGAGTAACCCCAAAGTTTTCTTGCCCAGGGTACCCCCAGTCCAATGGTTTGGTAGAGAGATTTGTGGCGACAATGAAAAATATGCTGCACCATGCAATCAAAAGTCATGGGAGGTCTTGGGACAAACAGTTGCCATTTTTGTTATGGGCGTATCGGGAGGTTCCCAATTCTACGACTGGAGTTCCTCCGTTTATGTTAGTATATGGGCATCTTCCCATAGGACCACTGGCAATATTAAAAGCTAGTTGGGAGGGAGATATAATCGTGCCTGAAGGAGTAGGCCGATCAGTCGGGGAGTATCTATTTACACTAAGGGAGAAATTAGAGAAAGCAAAAGAATTCGCTTGCGAACAAGCGGAAGTACAACAAAAGAAGTATACATACCATCATAATCTGAGGTCACGAAAGAGACAATTTCAGGTGGGGGACGAGATGATTGTATTAATTCCTGACTCTACAAATAAAATCTGTTCAAAATGGCAAGGACCAGGGGAGATAGTAGAAAAGAAATCACAACATTCATACTTGGTAAAGTTACCAGGGGGATCAGTGCGACATTTACACCAAAACAAGTTGCGAAAATATGTTCAACCAATAAATACCATAGGGGTAATTTATGAGGTAGATGAAGAATTCGGGGAAGTGCTGCATCTCCCGATAGAAGGGGAAGAAAAGGTTCAATATGATGAAATAAAAGACATCTTAAGGGATCAAAATCTGTCCGCCGAACGGGAGGAAGAAGTGAAAAAAATTATATGGGAATATAAGGAGGTTTTTGATGGGCAAATCAAAAGGGCAAACGTGGGAGCCCACTCCATTAAGTTGAAGCCGGGGGCACAAAGAAAGCAGCCTTATATATATAAAGTACCAGAGTCTTTGAAAGCTAAAGTGGAAAAACAAATAGCGGAGTTATTAGAAAAAGATTTAATTGAACCGTCATCAGGGGAAATTGCATATCCAATTGTGTGTGTTGCGAAAAAGGATGGCACGATTCGTTTATGTTGTGATTATCGAGCGTTGAATGCTGATACACAGGTAGTACCATTTCCAATGCAAAATTCAGAAAATTTAAGGTTTAGAGCAGGGGCAGCAAAATTTTTAACTACGTTGGATCTGTTAAAAGGATATTGGGAGATTCCACTACAAAAGGATTGTAGGGAGTTGACAAGTTTTGTGTCACCTAAGGGGCAATACCAATGGAAAGTGATGCCGTTCGGATTATCGGGATCAGCAGCTACGTTCCAGAAAGCCATGAACATAGCGTTGAGACCGCATAGTGAATATGCAGAAAGTTTTATTGATGACATTGTCATTTTTTCGAATGATTGGGGGAGTCATCTGGAGCACATAAAGGCGGTACTTAAAACCTTAAAGGAGTTAAGGCTATCGGCGAATTTAAAGAAATGTACTTTCGCAAAACCGAAAGTAAAGTATTTAGGGCACATAGTGGGATCAGGAGAACATTGTCCTGACCCAGAAAAATTGATGGTAATAAGGAAAATTAAGGTACCTAAGACGAAGAGAGCTCTTCGTTCGGTCTTAGGTCTGTTCAACTACTATAGAGAATATGTTCCTAAATACGCAGAGATTGCGAAACCCCTCACTGATTTGACAAGAAAAGGCATCACAAATGAGATAACATTAGACAGGAATGCCGAAAAAGCGTTCGATACATTAAAAGAATTCCTTTGCAGGAAAGTCATACTGAGCACACCAGACATGTCTCAACCATTTGAAATCCATACAGATGCCTCATTGGTAGGGATTGGTGCGTGTCTGGTGCAAAGAGATAAAGAGGGAAAGGAAAGGCCAATCACCTTCATTAGCCAGAAATTAACACCATCTCAGGCAAAATGGAGTACTATCGAAAGGGAGGCCTATGCGGTGATTTGGGCTCTGGGGAAGTTCGAAGAGTGGACATTCGGGAAGGAAATAACCCTCTACAGCGATCATAACCCTTTAAAATTCTTGATGGAGGGAATCCCGAAAAACGCGAGATTGCAGAGATGGGCATTAGCTTTAACCCGCTTTGATGTTCGAATAAAACACAAAGAAGGCAAGAAGAATGGGGATGCTGATGCATTATCTCGGTTGTATGAAGAGGAGGGAAAGGCATAAGGAGTTTCTGAACTTTATGTGTATGATTAATTATGTTTATATGTAAGATATTATGTATATGAAAAAAAAAATGTGTTATGATTTGATTGGAAATTTGTATTTGTTGCTAATACTCAGAAATTTAAAGTTATTTGAATCATGGTTTGAAATTTTAAATGTGGAATGAATTAATTGTTTAATTTGGTTGATAAAGTAAAGGTATGTTTATGTGTCAAAAGATGTTGGTATGAGGTATAATTTCATATGTGGGTACACAAACCAAAATACACATCAAAAATTAATTTCTATTCTCAGAGCTCTTGGTTGATATAGGTACCTTTGCTGGGAATGGAAAGGCTACCATATGGTGTTGGAAAATGCCTAGAAATGTGAACTTTATGGGTTTGCAATGCAATGCTTCATGGCATTTCAAACCGGAGGGAGGATGTCAGCCCGTGGCTGACCAAGGCAGCACGTGCTTTAATTAACTGCAGATGGGACAGGTGTCCCACACATGGTCAGGCCGGAAATGCCAAAGAACCGGCTATCCGTGGGAAAAAGATAAGACATTCTACGCTGGAAGTGGAAAGAGACCGGTGGTCTGATAGCCAGGCTCTGGGCTTGGTGATGATTGGTAATAGGGAAGTATCAACCTATCAAATATTCCGATTTTAACTATTGCACAATGTTGACAGGCTTACAAAACACAAAAATTCACCATGGTCGGATTTTTAAAACCAACGATTGATTTTTTATGAATTTTTTAAAGAGCGATGCGCAAAAAAGAGGTGTGGCCTAAAACGTCAGCAGCTGACGTCATTTCCCTGTTCCGATCATTGCTCCATTTCCATGCCGTGTTGCGCCTACCAGGAGGTGAATTGTCTTTTTCAGCCTTTTTAAAGCCTTTAACCAGCATTTTTCCCATCATGGAGCTAAGATTCACGAAAGGTCAATCCAATAACCTTCCTCAAGTAAAGTCATTCATGGTGCTTGACTTTTTTTGAAAGGACGAGAGATTTAATGTCCTAGAAGTAGGGGAGTGAAACAACAAAGTTTCACCATTGTTATTCTTTAAAATTGTACGTACATATCCGTCTATGTTTGCAGTTCATATTATTCGCATTAGTTTCCCTTATCAAGATTGATCATTTCCATTTGTGTGTCGATGGTTTTTTTATCTGAATATATAAATTACAATGTAAGAGCGCTATTCCAGTTCTTACTTGGCGGCTTTTAATGAGGCGCGCATTTTGTAACAACCCTACTGCAAGTGATTCCAGTACTAAGTTTTAGAGCAGTTTTTGCATGAAAATTTTTCGCTTTGTTGGCAATAAAAGTTGATCTGCTTTTTTTTTTTTTTTTTTTTGTGGAAAATTGTTTTAAATCCATTAATACATGTTAATTATCCTTGAGTTTTTGTGCAACTTAGCAAAAAAAGGAAAAATATATTTTTTTGCTCTTTTGATAAAAATAATAAATTTGAAAATGGTGTTCATTTCATAAAATAAGTACCTTTTTGCAGGTGAGAAAGGTCTTGTATATATAGAAACGCTTCTGGTGATAAACTGAAAATGTATTTTTAAATTATCAATTTGTAATAGTTAAAATTTGAAGATAGTTTGAATGTTAAAAAGAAAGTATTAATAGTTTTTGCATTGTTATTAAAATGGAAATAGTAATGCATCTATTACTTTCTATTTAAGTTTATTGTGCAGGGTTTAAATTCCTTTGTTTACTTGCATTTTTTTAAAAATATCTCATATGCTTATTAAACATTTATTTATGAACAGTTGTGAACATATATTTCAAACTGTATTTCTCACTTGACATAATTTTTAATTAAAATGAAGTGCAAATTTTCATTTTCAAATTTTAATTAATAAACACACTTGAAAACACTTCTTTCGAAGATCCTGCTGGGACGGAACAATAACAAATCGCTTGTGAGGAGTTTTTTTAGATGTAGATACGCATCCAAGGAAGGAAGCAATACTTGTAATTGATTCTACTAGCCATGACAAAGAAAATCAAATTAAAAACAATCGCAGAATGCATTAAACCCTACAGACAGCAAAGGATTTTCACTAGCCTTTTATGCGCGCTGCTGTTAGAAGGCTCTTGTTTTCCTGCGCCTTCCCCCAAAGATCGCCAAGCACTTCTTTGTCCTAGCCAACCCCGCCGCCTCGCAGCGCGGCAGTGACGTCAGTCAACGGACTTACAAGCAAATGACGTCACTCGCGCGTGAACTTTAAAAAATTATTTTAAAAAAAAGTATTAGTCGTATCGTAAAATTTTTTTCGCAGATGATGTTTATGTATGTTACTCTATCATATAAAAATAAAATTAGAAAATCGAATACTTCCCTATTGTAAAAACGTTGTACATATTGTATTATAAATTATATAAATAACCAAGGCATTCATTAATAAAAGTTTAAATAAACAAAATGAACTCCAGAATGTAATAATTGCAAACGAACTGCACAATAATACAGCGCAGAAAAAGAAAAAAGTGACAAGGAGTTCACACAGTGATCGCGAAGAAAATTACAAATCATGCGTTCAAACTGTTGAGTTACTGTTTCCAGTCTTTCGTGAATTTGACTGCATGAATTATCTACTATACGCAACATGGTGCATAGAGAGGCTAAAGACCCTAGAAAATGAGTATCCCTACCTGTAGGAAAAATTCATTCAAGGTAAATTTGTCGTTAAACGAGCTGATGTGTGCATCACATGACTTCCTTTTACTCCAATTTAATGTCATTTCCCCATTATTCGCTATTTTAATGTGATTCAATATTTATTCTCTAAATATCACCAACAATGGCCAAATTGAAACCAAAAAAAAAAAAAACTCCGCCAAATTTGTCGCCAAGTTGGCGACAAAACTTGGCGACCAAAAGACTGGCGATATATCGCCAAGTGTCCGACAAATCATAACGCCACTTGAGTTTACATCGAAATTAACAATGATTTCCCCCCAAAAAGGTGCAAAAGACCCCCTTAGGAACATCCGAAAGCAACCAAAAGGGGAGGTGCACAACTAGAACCCACTACGAGTCTATGTACCAAATTTCAACTTTCTAGGACATACCATTTTTGAGTTATGCGAGATACATACGCACATACGCACATACACACATACGCACATACATACAGACGTCACGAGAAAAGTCGTTGTAATTACCTCGGTGATGGTCAAAATGGATATTTCGCGTGTCTATACATTCTTAGGCACTTTTCCGCATGTGGTCGAATCGAAAAAAAAACTCAACATTCATTTGGGGGTGAGCAAAATGGAAATTAAGGGCGATTTTTGAGTGAAAATTTTTTCGCGAATACAATACTTCCTTTTTTGTAAAAGGAAGTAAAAAAGAATGGTAAATTCAATGCTGTGAAGCCTGAAATGAAGTTGAAACAAACGATTCAATGGTCACAGAAAAGTGCCAGAGAAATTGCAGGGCAGACGAGAAAAAGTATGTTGCCCGAGTGGCATTTAGTGTATCATGAAATTTCAATGATATGCAATGTGTTTCGTGGTCTTACTGATTCTCCTTTAATGGATCACCGTGAGAGTCTTCCGCATCATTATCTTTACAGGCAATCGTAGCCAGTATTATGATAAAAATGTCAAAAGACTTGTTGATTTTATGTATCAACATATAAATCCCTATGAGATTTCTGAAACAGTGCAACCTGACAGCTTTCTCACTAAACAACTTGTGAATGGTCGTGTCAAGATTCGCCTTCTCAGTATCATGAATCATTGATCAGAACAGTACCGCCAGTTTAAACAGGAGACATTTGTTTCAAAAATTGTCTAATTTACTTTCGAAACTCAACCTACCATGGTTTGATGCACACAGTTCTTCACAAAATATCGCTTCTAAACGAATGAGAAAGAATCAACTTTAACAAGGATACTGAGACATGGAGATAGCGAATGAAGGGGGAGAACTCATTAAAAATATTTTAGCTTATGACTTGTTTCCGACGAACACATTATGTGATGATGATTCACCTACCAAGCTAGATATTATCGTTGCACAGTTGCAGAATCATCTGTTGCCAGATAATTTTCTATTTAGCAAAGTATCCCCGATGAAAACTACCCTGGTTATCTATTCATGTCACAAGTCCGCTAAATAAAGAAAACTTTTGGAGAAGTTAACAGCAATGTTCTGTACGGATCCATTTCTGTATGCTCTTTTCATGAACTTCATGTTGTGTTCGATAGTTATTTGCAGCATCCTGTGAAATAATCTGAAAGGATGAGAAGAGAATCACCCAAGGGCACAATAAACCTTGCTGTAATTGACAGAAAATCACTAGTACCTATGCAGGTCGAAAAATAGTGGTCTTTAATATCAAATAAGGAAAATTTACGGTAACTAGCACGCAAGGAAATAGAAGAAATGTCGAAAAATACTACATTTACAGCGATTACTAGTGGTTTAACAATTAATGAAGAAGCAATCTGTAAAACTTCTCATAGGAGATTTGAAACAGATCATTAAAGAACTTAACTAGAATAACTCATTAGAAGAAGCGGATCCACGCATAAACTGGGCTGATAAAAATAGTTCAAAAAGAGTGGTCACGGCGTCAAATGATACAGACGTCGTAATGCAATAACATGTAATGTAAAAACAGATCGTAACTTTTTTCATAAGTAACTAATCTTGTAGTTTTCGTTTATTGTGTTGTTAAAGAAACATGTATGTAATAAACACCAGTTTAAAATGAGCATTCTGGATTATTTATTAATTTTTGTACACTTTTTAGTGACTAGAATATTCAACAACAAATGTCAGAGATATCTCAACGTAAAAATTGTGGAAACAGCCAGAGCGGCTTTTATGACATAATTAATACATTAACTGACATCCTAAACTCTAAAATCTGCAGTTCAAAATTAAAAGTAAATTTGTAGCTACGCCCGTTGCGAAAAACGTAATGAGCAAGTGAACCAAAATGACCGTTTTCTTTGACGGCCTGTAAAATTATTTCGCGCAGGATTCAACATGTCTACCCAAGATATTCTCGCATTAGAACACCTACAAATCAAGATTCTAAAGAGAAAATCTCTGGACCTAAAAATTTTTACGGGACTACATTGTGGGGCCAGGACTAAGGGTTCCGAACCTGGACATCATCTCTTTTCTTACGCCCCTGATAAAATGAAATAAAATCATTTTTCAATTTTACCGAATAATCTCAAAAACTCACAACAATTAATAATTGACTTTTAATATGTTAATATATCAACATTTAATCAGTAAAAAAGAAAAATAAAGAAATAGGGAAAATATCCCAAACGGTACTACTAATTATCCGAAACATGAAACATAACTAAAAATGCTTATTTACTTCAATGTACAATTTTTAACAACAGTGGTCTCGGGCTACAACGCAATTCGACAAACGCGAAATGTCTATATAGCGAGTTTTACTCGAGAAACGAATTTTGCAGCTGACGCGAATTCCTCACCCGCAACACGAAAATTTTCGGAGCGGAAGCGCAGGACTTATATCACCTTCTTTCTTGGGTACTAAATATTAGTTTCGTGAATGGAATTTCCTTTTAGCATCACTGAAAGCCAAAATTCCTCGCACCGTACTAGTCGAAACATCAGATTGTTAACGTACAAATCGTCGCTCCGCATTATTTTCGTTCTATATATGAAGTTGATGAAACATAATTTCACACAGCTGGCTGTTTATCTTAAGTTTGAAACGCATCCCTCGCGTAAGTTCAGATCCGGCTGTATGTGCAAATGGAATTAATACTGAAAGCATTTTGCTTAAGGGGCAAAGTTTGCATGAAAGGGAAAAACTTCGTTTCTTTCTTTCTAAGCCATGCTCTATTCAAGGCGAATATTGGGAAAATGTGTAAGTTTCTATGCCAAACAAACTAATGGCGTCAAACAGATAGAACGCGTGGCGTCAAAATAATATATCAGAGGTCAGCTTGTATTTTTCAGTCTTACGAATCTGATTGGTGCAAGTTTTACTCGCGTAAGACTTGCACCTGTCAGACTCGTTTAAAAACGCGTTTTTTTTTTTTTTTTTTGAAACTTTAATTCAAAAGTAGTTTTCAGAAATCACTACAAACTACTTTTTTTTTGTAGAGAACTACTTGCTACTCTACTTTTTTTTTAAAGTAGTGCGCTACACTACAAACTACTAAAAAATGTAGCTACTACAGTAGCGTCACTACTTGTAGCACGCTACTTCCAATCACTGGTTCTAACCTTGCAAATGCAGTCAGAGATTAACAAACCCTATGAGCTGAGAATAAGTACATAAGAATTTAGGGGAAATTAATGATTTACTTTAAACAAACTTTAGTTACTCCGGCCCATGATGTCTCTGGGAGTTGAATTTTTGTATATATACTCAATGGCACCCCAAGGGGAGTGCCATTGGTCCAGGGGGTTCTATTTTGGTTTACGGCATCATGGGACACTAGAGATTAAGCGTACCAGAAATCAACTCCGGGGGTCTTCATGGGGCTGAGATACAGTGTGGTGAAACACCCAGTAAACCCCAACTTGTTCTGTCGTGTAAACGTACTTAGTCGCTTTATTTTCTTTCGTTTCTTGGCGGTGGATTTGCTTTTGTTGGCTGCTGACGTTTGGTTTCCTTGGAGGCCGGGACGCTCCTCGTGCCGTGATCTACCGAGGAAGCTAGAAAAAACTTTTCACATTCTATTTAAGCATTAATGCAGCGTTGACCCGTTCCTTCCAACTCTCCTCAATTTAAACGGAGATTTCTTTAAAGAGAGTAAATCATAGTCTTGATTATATTTTCGCCGTAGATGCCATTTTTTGAAAAAGCAGTGTTGTTATTTTGACGGGAATACTTTCCGTAACAAATTAAACATTTGGATAGTTGAATTGGGTTTTAAAAAAAAACTATTGAGATTCGTATCCGTGTCCGCGGATCAACTTTTTTGACGATCCGGCACATCACTACTTTTGAAGTCAGAGCACGAAAACCTCTCCGATAGTGAAAATATTAACAATAACGAAAACTAGCGTTTGATATCGAATTACAGTATGAAGAAACCTTTCCTAAAGAACGCACTATATACACAGGAAAGCGTAAACATGAAGGTTCTCTTTTAGTTAATGAAGTGTATTGTACAATTCCTTTAATTTTAACCTAAGATTATAATGTTAACTTCGCTTCTGATCGAGTTAAATATTTACGATCGTTTCTATAATCCAAATTGCAATTAGAAATGATTAAACAGCCAGAAGAAGACATTTCAAGTCACGGAACTGTACTTGATGCAGTCTTTGCAAGATTTTTAGATAACATACAATGCAATTTGCAAGTTTCCTCGCTTGTTATAGCTACCATAAGCCAATTGTTACTTTCATAGGATTAAATAATGATAAGTCGACCCGTGCGGAACTCCGTACTGTGCTTCGACCTCTGTGTTAATGGGCCCAGCACGCTTCTGCTGCGCCACTCTGCTGCTTGGATGCAGCATTGATGAAGGAATAAAATCTAATTTCATACATGTACTAAATTTCTACTAAAAATAAAAGTTAATATTTTAAAAAATATATTTTTGCCCACAATTCTGGAAAATTTTTGATATTAAATTATAAAATTTCAAAAAAATAAATAATTTTAAAAAAAATAAATAGATTTAGGTTTAAGTCATAAATATAAACCAGATAGACATACATTAAAAGTTTTACGGAAATATATAACAAACTTTCCGAAATATCATTCGCGCAAAACGAGAAAACCGAAGGAACACGCCCTTGAGAAAAAGAAGCTTAAACAGCTGCTGTTAACATAAATCTCTATGGGGAAAGTTTACGCATTTTTACGATAACTTGAAAAACTTTTGGCGTATGGTAATAAATATGGTATCAAATTGTTCAGAATTAAACTATGCATAACATATATTTTTTCCAGAAAATCGGAAATTTTGACGGTAAAGGGTCCTTTGACCCTCTTAATGAAAAAATAACAGTAAAAATAAGTCACATTGAGAAAATATATATAACTATCTGCTCTAATTTAGTAATTGTTTTTGAATTCCTTGATAAATCGTACTTTAAAAAGTCAAAATTTTCCGAAATTTTCATTTTTTCCTCTATTTCAGGTGCTTGTTTGAACATGAGGGAAAGCTCTAAATTTACTCTTTTTTTTTAACGTAACATATTGAAGTGCTTAATAGTATTCTAACATATTAACAACATATTATTAACGCAGGCAAGTGTTGAAGTGATAATACTAAATTTTAATCATTGGAATCGGCATATTTTTGTTACTGGAGTAACTTGAACTAAGGTAATACGTATTTCATTAGTTACGGCTATTTATTGTAAGTTTAGCAAGGCTTAACCATTTCTTTCGTATTTTATTTTCTCAGAAGTATGTATACGAAGTACTTGCTGAAATGTTTCCTCAATTATTGTGACGTATATAATATTCCAGTATGCATGATTAAATATCATTGTGCCACCGAAAGTTGAATTTTCCTCTTCACCCGTGATATAGGACAAGATAACTCTTTTAAGTTTCTAGAAAAGCTATCATGTCAGCATGACTAAAAGAACATAGTGAGTTTAAAGATCAAGACCGAGGACCATCTCGTTTAATTTTCAATAACATTTGATATTGGGCTACGAGTTTGAAGAAATTTGTTTTATCCATGAATAAGTACCCCATTTGACGAAATACAATAATTTATTTCAACCATCCTGCTGCAACGTTTTTCAAAAAAAAAAAAAAAAACTTTGGTAGCGAAACTCGTTTATTTTAGTAATAGCTTTTCTTTCCAGAGTAAAAATTGCCAGTTAAACAAAATTTGCCGCAATGAATCTAATTTTCAATGAAAAGCAGATGGCTTTTCTTTCTGCTATAAATGGCAAAAGTGCACATTATGGCATTGATGAAACTATCAAACTATTATCAGTCAGAATAAGTTTGCATACGACATATAATAATCCAGTTATAACTGTAAGATATATTCTCCTTCCATATGCTACAAGCACAAATATTAGGCATTTTTTGTGTCATCAGTAAGAATTATCGATCTTGAAAGTTAGGTTTAATAATAATTTTATGAAGTAATCATAGCTATTTTGGAGATATGAAATTATCATCGTTTCATCTCAACTAACAATTGAACTTCTACATTCCTTGTCTCACATTTATCTCAGTCGTCAGAGAAATGCGCGTTTGAAGAAATGAGATTCATGCCTAAATCTACTGTTTGTGGCTAGGTAACGTGTTTCTACACATTAATTTAATGCGTCTATATTTTTTCAGATAAGTAATTTTCTTATTCAGTGAATCCACATGGACCGTTACCAAGGGCGTATATAAGGAGGGGGCTAAGGGGGCTCGGGCCCCCTCCAAAATCTGTAAAAAAAAATTTAATGAAGGTAGTTATTTTTGGTTTTAGTTGATCACAAATAATTTCCAAACTTGTTGTTGCAAAAAATAATAATAATAATCATAATAATAAATAAATATTACAGTGTTAATAATAATTATAAAGCGTTAGATCAGTGAGTTCCGAACTGGGTGCCGCAGGAAGAGGAGGGGTGCCGCGAAGTGTCCAAGTCCATAGTTACAATAATTTGTACATAAAACTAGACTAGGTAGCAGTGAGAAAATTCTAATTCTTCAAAGGGTGCAGCGAGTCGTTAAAGTTTGGGAACCCTGCGTTAGAAGAAGGCACCAGGCCATGGTGTTCAGAAGGGGTCAGAGGATCCGTACCCCTTACTCAAGAAAAGAACGTGTCTTGTAATGGAAATTGATATCCTGAGAACGCATTTATTTAGACGTTTCTCGGACGTGAGGATTATCAAACTCTTCCTTTCCAAAGATTGCCTAATGTCGGGGAAAAAATCTGAATTGCTTTTGAAAGGATCCTTAAAATAATAATTTTAACAAAAAATCGTTGACTATTGATCTGGTAATTACGTTCAACACCTATTTCTTTTACCCCCCCCCCCCCCGCCCCATTTTTTTTCTTCTTTTTCCTAGTCGGTCTAAAAATCAAGTCTTCAAAATGCTACACTTCGCAAGCGCCCCCCCCCTTCCCCTAAAGACATTACAGAGCTTCTCCGTACCTCATTTTCAGTGTTTCAATGTCGAAAAGTTTCTAGGGGTTAATTACTAAACGCCTTGCCTTCTGAAAGCAAAAGCATCGAAAATTGTTAAAAATGCTTTTATAGGAGCTTCAATTTTGAAAAATGGTCGAACCCCTAGCGTTACCAAATATGGTAACCAGTCGCGCTTTTATGACTTCAATTACGAAACATTTTCGGACGCGGGTCTAACTGCTGCCGCATGAAATCTGAAAATGAAAAAGCTACAATTTTGAAAAAATTAAGGCGGATAACCTTTAAATCACTCCACCTAGTATCACTGAATATCTCTTTAAAACTTCGTTTTTTAGGACTTCAATTTTGAAAAAGTTTTTGGGGACAGCTCCAGAACCGTCTTGCCCGTTACATCATCGAAGTTAGTCTGAAACTGTGTTTATAAGACTTCAATTTCGAAAAATTGGGCGGGAGTGATGGATTTCCTTCTACTTTTTAAAAAAAAATCAATCGGGGGCAACTTTAAAATGTCCCATTCCTTTCATTTCACTAACGTCAACAAATATAGCCTATAATGACGAGTTTAAAATTTCAATTCCCAAAAATTTCGCTGAAGCCCCCCCCCCCCCCTTCCAGTTTTTCCACCCCTTATCATCACCAGAGACCATCTAAAACTACGTTCTAAGGACTAAAAATTCAAAAAATTTCCGGGAGAGAACCACCGGACCCCCCCCCCCCCCCTCCCAGTCAGAAGCGAAAATTTTTTAAGAGTGCCCTCAAAACCTTTTTTTCTTGGTTGCCCCACCTCGAAAAAAATGAGAAGATCAGGACTCTCTTGCCCCCCCCCCTCCAGAAATGAAATTACAAAAAAGTGTGGGGGAGCTAATCTTGGTTATATACGCCACTGACCGTTACTGTAGTACACATGACCTATTAAATATCATGCTTATCTAGAACTACTTGAAAAATATATTAATGAAAGAGAGAGAGTACTATTAATGTATTCAAGTGGATTTTCCTACAAAAATTGAGCCACAAAATTTTAAGCAAATCGAAAAACTTTCGTAGAGAGCATTGTAAAAAAAAACTGTAATAAAACTAATTTTGTAAAAAAAAAAAAAAATTCCTTTGATGCATTTGTTGAAGCTATTATTATTATTATTATTGCTTAAGATATAAATTTTATAGACATTTTTTTTTCTTTTATAAATTTCACATTAGACCAATACTTTTTTCAGAAATTGAAATGAATGTTAGATATACTTGCTTTTTGCATCATTTATCTAGTACTTTGAATTCTTGTAATTTCACATAAAACAAAGAAAATGCTATTGTTCTGAATTTTAGTTTAAGCTTGGAAATCAAAAACCAATTTTGAATTTCTTCAAGCAAATAGTAGAAATACTGCTCTATATTCTTGCAAAATTTGAAAAAAATTTTGTCTAAAGTTTCCCTCACTAAAATTTTTGTGCCTATGTGACAGGAAAAATCATCATTTTACAAAATGTTACTTAGTTCAAAACGGATTTTAAAGACAAAGGAGTTAAAATGCAACTTCAAAAGTAAGGTATTTCTTTTATGACACTTAGCACAATATTGGGTATTAATTTCAGCACAGCTAAGACATTCCTTTGAGTTTGAGATTAAAAAATAAAATGCTTAATTATGAGAAAACTGAAATATTTCCAGTTTTTAAAACACGGTTAAATGTTAAATAGTATACCAAATTTGAAAAAATTACTGAAAGCAGATGAATTCTCCTACTCTATAACAGGGTGGCGACAGGAACTGTGAAAAAAAGTTCCCCGACTTTTCCCTGATTCACAAAATTTCCCTGATTTACGTTACCAATGATAACGGTTTCCTTTCTTTGCCCTACCTGAAAACCATTGCATATTAAATAAAATGCAGTGTTTAAAACCTTTTCGGCTGTTAATTAAAAATATGTTTTAAAAAGATGCTCTTTTTTTTAGTAAAAATAGTACATTAAATTATCTACAGGGAAATATTATAGGAAATTTAAAACAAATTCTTTACCTCAAGTAACCAATTAACATAAGAGTTTTAAGAAATTATTAACATCACTCTTAAAGACATCTAATCATGATAAAACTAAAAAGTTTATATGGAAATAATTTGAACTGAATTTTCAAGTAGTATAATTGTTGCTGCAAGAATAACAAGTAATAGTGAACATATAGAAGTAATGTTTTACTTAGGTAAATGATAGCCATATTATGTAACTGAGTTAGTTTCTAATCAAGAACTTAGGTTGTGATGAATGAACTAATACAGAATTTTAACTGCTAAAAAATATTTAAAATGTTTACTTATGCATGCAACTCAACTTCAAATATTTCATTCCTTGTAAAAAAAATACCTTAGATTTCTTTTGTAACAAACAACATTGAAATACCAAAAACAATTATTAATTTCAAAATAAATATATATGTTTTAAAATAAAAGAATTTTACAGTCTGAAAAAAAAACTTTGTAAAAACTTTGTATAACCTGAGGCGACAGCAAATAATACGATGGCAAAAAATCAAGTTGATTTTCATTTAACATTCAATTTTAGCAATTCAATTAAAAATGCCAAGTAATATCTTTTTAGCTTTTATCAATATTAATTTTAAAAAACATTTTTTCTTGAAATCGTGATTACGCTACGCTAATTACTTCAAGACAATGAGTAAAAGCAAGGGAGCCAAGTCATTAAGGACGGCTTCCTCATAAAATCTGCGAAAGGAGAATTCAAGCTACGTAAAATAAACAACTTTACGGACGCATCCTGTGAAGTTCATTTTGTGGTTAAGAAATTAAGATTCAATACTTTGACCTTGACTAAAAAAGATGCACGAATATGAGGCAGTGTATAATCGCACCGCACCTGATTAGTTTTACTTTTTTTTAAACAAATAATTGGTGGAAAATGCGTAGGAAATTAGTGGACTCAATTTTGCAAAGCAAAAAAAAAAACTTTCATTAAATCAATTTTCCCTGAATTTTTGTTTATTTTTTCAAATTTCCCCGACTTTTCCCTGATTAATAAAGTTCTCCGACTTTTCCCTGATCCGTCGCCACCCTGTATAAATTACAACAATGTGTAACTTTTATGTTTACATTAAATAGTTAATAAAATACAAGCCTTCAAAAATGCTACATTTAGCATTTATGAGAATACTGTTCAATAAGACCAATTTTCAATTGCATGTAACAACAAAAATAAAAAATATTAAGCCAAAATATTTTAGAAGTTTCTATATAGGCATAAAAGGAACCTGTATACCAAATTTCATAAAAATCTGTTACCATGCAGCCACTTTTTTGTCGATTTTTGCTCATTTCGTATGGAATGACCCATTTGAGACTTAACAATTACAATACAACCTTCAAAATAGCTAGGCAAAGTGCAGCATGCATTTATAAAGCTTCACTAGGTTAAAATTAAGGCGAGATAAATGTCCTTAAAAATTTCCTATATCGATTTATGAATTTTTTTTAAAAATAAAAAAAATCATTTACTTTGATTCGTAATTAACAAAAAGCCCTGATATTTCTTTAACCCCTAAAATTGATTTGATTTAATATAATTCATTTACTAAGTTACATGAAAACCTACATTGAAGCATAACATAAAAGCTAAAATTCTGACAGAAATTTCATCTTTTACCAAAACTGAATAATTGAGCAGTTGTATGTGACCCAAAGCACCGTGTTGCTGTTGATCAATGTACCAATAAATTAACTGTTATAGAATAAATTAAAAATTGGGTACACTTTAAATTTTTGCCAGGATTTTCATGCTAACACTTCACAGTGTGGTTATTTAACCATTTGAGTCAGTGGGTCTAAATTCGGGTATAATTAAAGTAATGTGTAATAATTTTAAAAAAATGCAAACTTTTTCTTCTACGAAATAACAGAAATAAGAATTCCATTTATTTTTAGAATTTACCACATTCTTTACATTTATTATACTTATTTCTCCGTAGATTCATTTTTTGTCATGCATACTTCTACATGCACTTCATCCAAAATCAAATCGCTATGATGCAGCATTTGTCACAGAAAAATTGATTAGTGTTTTTTTTTTTCTTAACTTGAGAATTGTACAAAAATTAGATTGCCTCTGATCCTGAAATTTCTCTTAGTTGTCCATAACATTTTTTCAAGGAAAAAGGAACAAAATGTAAAACCACACTCAAAGTTTTATTTACACATACACAGCATTTTCTTTTTAAAAGATAAAGCTAAACATCATTTTATTTAGAAGAACATGGACACTTGTAACATATTCAAATACTAACTAATGTAATTCATGCTGCATTCAATCATATGCAAGATAGAATGAGATGCTACATATGGATTTGTTCTTAGATGCATGTATCACAGTTTCAGAAAAGCACCAGCATTTCTTTGTGACACATATTTATGTCTAAATTTATTAGAAGCTTCCCAGATGACCTTGTTTGGTATAATTGACATGGAACTTGTTAAGACTGTCAGTGAAATAGATATAGAAAGGTTCCCTACTACTACTCAGTACTAGGACTCCACCTAGTTTTCAGGCGTTAAGACTGTCAGTGTTTGGTCCAAACCTGACAGTCTTTAGTCGTTAAGACTGTCAGTGTTTGGACCAAACACTTCGATCACCGGCCGTTAAGACTGTCAGTGTTTGGTCCAAACCTCACAGTCTCTTGTCGTTAAGACTGTCAGTGTTTGGACCAAACACTTCGATCCCAGGCCGTTAAGACTGTCAGTGTTTGGTCCAAACCTCACAGTCTCTAGCCGTTAAGACTGTCAGTGTTTGGACCAAACACTTAGGCCCCAGGTCGTTAAGACTGTCAGTGTTTGGTCCAAACCTCACAGTCTCAGGTCGTTAAGACTGTCAGTGTTTGGACCAAACTACTGATTCTACGACTAACACACCAAAAACTAGGATGGTTCCCACTATGAGTACTAGAGGGCACAAAGTCATCTGGTCAGCATAGTGCGTGAACCATCTCCCATGTTGAAGAGAGCGAGGGAAAAACTCCCTAAATGTATCACCTTCTTCAACCTTGGGGGACTGGTCCCCCACTTGGAAACAGCTGGCACCACTGCATGGTAGAACTTCATGATGTTCCAAATCTGCAAAGAGGCAAAAAAAAAAAAATAATTAACAAGCATGAACTAAATGCTACATAGGGAAGAGAGCAGTTACAAGGAAATAATAAGCTATAAATCGCCCTTCCCAACCAGTGTTTCGCGAAAGTAGGTAATATTGTAATGGTAAAATTTTAATATGTTTGTTGTTAGAGACACGGCCGTCCGAAGAGCTGAGGGCGCCAGGGGTGAAAGTTTCCCCTCCCCCCCTACACACAGAAAAATCAAGTTAGTTATAACATCAGTGCATCATAGCATGAACGCATACTTGCTTTTCCTACATATTGATGAACAAAACAATCGGAGGGCTAAGCAAAATACAAATTAAAACACAAGCAATGACTTTGTTTCTAATATTTATAAAACGTTAATATCCCAAAAACTTTTCCAAAAATAGAAATGTTAAAAATCCAAATACTTATCTAGTAAAATATTATCCCACAAGATAAAAAACAAAGAATTGAAACTGAATTAGTTAATGTACACTAAGAACACTAATAAATAATTTGCTGATTATAAACAGAAAATGAATTTATCGATGAAAAATTACATCAAAATTAAATTTCGATCTGGACTCATTGAATGGTTCGTTTCAAGAGTTTTTTTGGTTTTACTTGTACCAACTTAATACCAGCTTTCATATACGTTAAAAACAAAGATATCATTCTGTTGATCAAATATTTGTAAGTTTCAGGGGAAGCTCCCAAATACTCAACAACATCGAAAATCGCTCAGAATTGCATTTCTGGAGCTTTAATTTATGAAAATTACTGGCCCTAATATTACTACAAAATATGGCCTTACAATTGCATTTTAAAACTTGAGTTTAAGAAAATATTCGGGCAAGAGTCCCCATACCGCCTTTCTTTAATAGCACATGCACTGGGTTATTTGAACAACACTTACAAAACATTTAAGTGGATTAGCCTCCGAATGTAAAACATTGCAAAAGTTTTTTGGACCGTAATTTTGAAAATTTTTCCAGCGAGATGCTCCAGATCCACCTTTCCATAAAATCTTCAAAATTTGTTTGAAAGTGCGTTTTTGGAACTTCAATTTCGAAAACTTGCAGGAGTGGGGGGAGAAGGAATTTATTTCAATCTATTTTAAAAAAATCGATCTGAAACAGTCCCTGAGTTTCCCCCTTACCCCTAACGTTAATTAACATGGCCTATAATCATGTTTTTAAGGCTTCTACTTTAAAAAATTTCCGCTGAGGCCCCTCTCGTTTTCCCCATAGCATCTGCAAAGAAAATCTGAATGTGCAATTTTAAAACTTAAAAGTTTCAAAACATTGACCCCCCCCCCCCCCCTTCCTATCAGATAAAAAAAAAATTTGTTTTTTCTTCCTTCAATGTGCCCGTTGTTTCGTTTTTATGTACACGAAATGAGGGCACCTTGCAGCGCAGAGCTCTCTCATTGTATGGAGCCTGGGGCGATTGCCCTGCTTGTCTCCCCTCCCCCCTTGGAACAGTTCTGGTTAGAGATGAAGTCTCAAGTTTAAATTCCCCTTCCAAAAATAGTTATTATGAGTTAAAAAACTGGTATATGAATAAATTCTGAGCTTTTATTATAAGGAGATAAAAGTAGATATAAATTAATTACTTTATGAGTTAAAAAACTGGTATATGAATAAATTCTGAGCTTTTATTATAAGGAGATAAAAGTAGATATAAATTAATTACTTTAATTGATACAGGCCCAGAACTATAAATTTTAAGTCCCCCTGCAAAAAATCAGCAGAGCAGCTAAATTTCTACTGGATTTCTATACCACTCCACTCCTCACTGCGGGTACGTAGATCCGGGCTTGAATTGATAACCATTTAAGAAAATAGCAGAAAATTAAATCTATTCACAAAATTAACACACTAATGTAATTAGTATTTTTAATGAGGAAATTCTTTTAACAGGGCAAGGCAAAAATCAATCTCCCAGCACTGGTCATTTTTTTTAAACAAACCAGTGGTTGTTCTTGCTATGGACTTCATCCAACAGAATGCTTGGGTAGATAAAATATATAGATCTATTTCAAACAAATCTAAGAAGGTTCTTCTGCCGCTATATAGGAGTTTAGTAAGACCTGGAGTACGCTGTTCAGTTTTGGTCTCCTTATCTCAGGAAAGATATTTCTGTATTGGAAAGGGTTCAAAGAAGGGTTACTTACTAGACTAGTAAGAGGTCTTTCAGATTTGGACTATAAAAACAGACTTAATAGGCTTAATATGTACAGCTTGGAGCAAAGGAGAGTCAGAGGGGACATGATTCAGTTATTTACATTTATCAAAATGAAAGATGTTAACGGGTTGAATTTTCTCGTGGAAAGCAAGACAAGGGGACATGGGGCTATAAGCTATTCAAATCTCACCAGGAAACATCACGAGTTCAGTAATCATGAAAAAAGTTAAAAATGGTCGCATTCGAAAGACTATCTTTAGAAAAAAAATTTGACCCAAATATTGTGTGCCCTCGTCCTTTTGTTTTTGAGATATGGGGGGTCAAAGTCTGTCGAAATCTTACGAAAATTCGCCAAAATTAAAGACTTGGCAAGAAATGGAAAATACCACGTGATTTCTTCGCCTGCGTCTAGCAAGACTCTCATTTCCATTTCTGGTCATCTGCAAAGCGCGTAAACGATGTTTCGAATTAACCAATTAACCCTTTACTTGTGTGGGTAAAATTAAAAAGTAACTATGAAGCCTGTGAAATGGAAACTAGTGAGCTTTATCCAGAGGAGCTACAACTTTATAACAAAATTGAACGTAGGATTTAACTTTGTAATCGTGATAATAATGCATTTCAGAATTTAAGTGCATTTCAAGTGTGTTTTACTTAACTAATTTAAGTTTGTACTCTTGTAATGAAATGTGTTGTAAGTAATTAATAATTATGTACGAGAATTAATATGAATAAGTAAAAAAAACATGCTTATTAAAGCTTATATATTGAAAATAAAATGGATAGTTTTTGATGTTGAAAGAACATAATCATGGATTGTAGTATCCCAGCTCTTATTTATTTTTTCAAAAGTTATTATCATTCATGAAGTTATATTGTCTGACCACTGCTAGCGAAAATGTTTAATTTAAAATCGAAAAAAATAATAATTAAAAAAAAGAAAACAACGGATAGTAAATGTCAAAAATTTCCACAGCAAAACTAACGATGTCGGAAATTACTTCATAACAGATTCTTATCAAAAATTTTATAGTCGACGTTCATTACAACAACCCCTGTAGTTCGAAAAAGTCAGTCACTGCAACTGAACGTCGCTATAACGTAAATTCACATCATATTGCATGTTATTTAGTCATTTTTAAAAATACTGGAGTCACTTTTACCAATTATGTTTCACGTTAAAAGGGAATTCAAATACGAGCAAAATAAAAATCAATACAGTTTTTTTTTATTTGACTTGTTAGAGGGTTTACACATAACTTGAAAACGATACACATAACGAAAAACACACTGGGAACAACCGACAGAAATCGTTTTTTTTTTTTAATTTGAGAACATGGTTTGAAATCTTTAAAAATGTTGTTTTCTTCGTATTTAGATACTGTTGAAGACTTCAGATTTACGACTTTTCAAAAAAAAAAAGACTTTAAAGTGTGTTTACCGTTTTTCTACGGTTATCATATTTTTTTCAAAACAGTTTTATCATCGAATAAACTCTTTCAGTGGAAATATTTCACCCGCAGAAGCATAAAAGTTTTAAACATAAGTTTTTTTTAACAGACAGTCTTAAGAATAACAAAAAATTCCATTGTTTTTGCAATAAAATAAAACAAATATTTCGGGCTGTGGCGTTTTCCCCTATACAGTTGCACGTTAATATACCGGAACAGTGACCAAATATGGAAGTGAAATGTCTTGTCAGATGCAGATGTTGAATTCGCGCCGTACCTTCCATTTCTGAACAAAACTCGCTAAATTTGGCGACTTTACTAAAAATTTCGGCAATTTTTAAGACGTCATATTTTGATAACGTGGTCACGAGGGCACGTAGTTTCAGTGCCATAAACATGTTTTCCAATGCTCTTTCGAATGCCACCAATTTGGAATTTTTTTGAAGTTCCTTGATCGTGATGTTTCCTGGTCAGGCTAACCTGGAAATTAAGAAAAATTACTTCTTTAGTAGTGTTGTGGGCACTTGGAACAGCTTACCAGAAGAGGTGGTAATGAGCAAGGGGGTGGATAGCTTTAAGAGGGCCATTGATCTTCATTGGGGACTTATAAACCGACTAGGACCAACCTAGATGGGCCCAGAGCCTGTTGCTGGTCGTCACATTTGTATTTCAACCATCTATTAACATTTTCATGGTGGTTGGGGTAAAGTATGATAAGTATATAATGTATGTAATAAGTAATGTTTGATAAGTGTTATCTGAAATTTCAACTTGAATTCTTAAGTAATTTATTTATGTAAAGTATAACTTCGATTTAACCATACAAAATTTAACGATTTCCTCAATTTAATGAATTATATTTCACTAGTCTGTATTTGAGTGTATTGAATGTCTATGCTCAACAATTTAACGATAGTCTTGATTTAATGATTACTTTTTCCACTCCTTTGACCATTGTTAAATAAAGGTTACACTGTATAATAGGGAAGTTGCAACCTATTAAATGTTCATATTTTGGCTATTGGATATTGTTAATTTACCCTCAAAACTAAAAAATTCACCATCGCCGAATTTTAAAACACAGTGATTGATTTTTAATGAATTTTTAAAAATCCACGCGCAAAAGTGCGCTCTTCTGAAACGTCACGAACTTACGTCACAGGGCACTAATGGGCAGCCTTCGGCCGAAGATCCCTTGTTTTCGCTAGGGACATTTTGAGCGCGCTGATATTTTTATTTTTTAGAAATTCAACAATCCTTTTGAACACACTATGGAGGCCGGATTCGTTACAGCACAATCTAAATATTCTTCCTCAAGTAACATCAATGACGATATTCGAATATTTCCGAGAGGATGAGAGGTTTAATGTTCCAGAAACATGAGGAATTAAATGCGAGGAGGTAAGCTTTTTACGTTTCGTCTTTGAAGTCGAATGCACGCCCTTTGGTTTCTCCGCTATCGGAAGAACGCATGACGTCACTTCCTATGCCATTTGACGCCACAAGCGCTTGAACTTTAAAAATTAATTTTAAAAAAACTACTTAAAGTATCGCAAAAATTTTTTCACCTATGATGTTCATACATGTTACTCTATCACAGCGGTTCCCAACCTTTTTCCCCTTGCGAACCCCTTCCAAACTCCGAAAGAAGTTGGCGAACCCCTTGGGTACTAGGTAATAAATAACAAACGAGGGGGGGGGGGAAACGCGGGCGCGCACACACACACACACGCATTGACAATAATATTTGGGAGATTTTTTTTAGTTTGATGCTGCTCCGTAGTTCATAACAAGAACGAAAACACAATTGCAAAATATAGAATTACAAATATTGCTACGAACTAAAATGATTGCTAAAAAATGAATACAAAACAAATTCACCGAAAAATAAACACAGTGATTATTCTGTGTTGAGCTTCCATCAACTATGAAAAAATTTTGAAAATGGGATATTTGTGGAACAAAGAGGCTCAAAAAAAAAAGTTTGGCTGAAATTTTTCTGACCTAGGGTACATTTATCCCCAACAACTAAATCAGAAATCAATTAAAGAATAATCTTTAAAATACCTTTCAGGGAACTCTCAGATTAACTAAATGAACTTTTTTTCTTATAATAAAATGAGACAGATCTCTAGGTCTAAGTCTTCTTGAAAAGGACTACGAGCCTAACTGTTTGATAAAGATATACTGCGTGAATAAACGACGTATATTGAAAAATAATAGAAGCGTCTATTTCCAATATACGCATTTACTCCAATTCTTACACAATATGTAATTTTTACCAAGACAAATAGTTTTAAGCTCACTTACTACAAGAGAAATTTTCTACACAAATTTCATAAATTCCTTATTTACATATAGCGGAAATTAAGTTGCATGGTTAGATTCCGTTGATTTTTTTTACTGGGTAAACCTCACACTGCCAAAATTTCAACCACGAAAATTTTCTATAGTAATTAATTTTTCATACTTCCCGTGGTATTCTTGGATTGCTAGCCATTCTTTCCCTTTTTCGACAATAAAGCTTGAAGTAAATTCTAGTCAATGTAGTGTGAAAATAATAGCAACTAACAACAGCGCAATCTCACTTCTATGCATTTTTGACTCAACACAAGAGAAGAGCCATAGCTCTTCGTCGGACTCAAATGGTAAACAAACCAAACAACAAAATATTTTAGACACTCGTATGCGCTCCATGTAATGTTTTTATCAAGTTTAATTAATCTTTTCTGTCAAAAGCTTGTGAGGAGACGAAAGTTTTCAAATTCTTTCATCTGAGGACACTGTATTCACAAAAAGAGTTTTTTCAGCATGGGTTCAGGGCTATCATTGTCAATGGAAGCGCTAAAACTGGCACTTTGCAATGACAGAGTAAATCATTTAAATGTAAAATGTGTCAGGAAGTATACAAATATTTTCATGTTAAGAGTATGGAATGTGCGAGAGACAAATGAATAAAAAAGGAACAAAATATGTCTGAAACCACTTGAACACGAAACTTCATCCGAAACAGGCATGTTAAAACTCTGCCATTACAATATTTTTTTCGCGAACCCCCTGAAAACCTCTCGCGAACCCCCAGGGGTTCGCAAACCACCGGTTGGGAACTGCTGCTCTATCATATAAAAATAAAATTGAAAAATCGAAAACTTCTTTTTTATATAAAGGGGTTAGTCAATATAACTGCTGATATATATATATATAAAGGTGTTAGTCAATGTAACTGCTGTATATATATATATATATATATATATATATATATATATATATATATATATATATAAGGTGTTAGTCAATATAACTGCTGTATATCAGGGTGGCGACAGGAACTGTGAAAAAAAGTTCCCTGACTTTTCCCTGATTTCCCTGATTAAGTGCACCAAATTTCCCTGATTTACATTACCAATGATAATGGTTTTTGTTCTTTGCTCTACTTGAAATTCATTGTATGTTTGTATAAAATGCAGTATTTTAAACGTTTTAAGTTGTGTAAAGTTGTTGAACTAATGATATATTTTTAAAAGATGCTACTTTTTTAATAAAATGGTTAAAAAAAACATATAAAGTCATTTTTTGGGGGTCATTTTTTTAATCTACAAAATAGTATATTAAATTTTTCTACATGGAAAGACTGTAGAAAATTTAAAAAAGAAAATACTTCACTGCCAGAAACCACTTAGCATAAGAATTTTAAGAAACCATTAAAATCACTCTTAAAAACATATGCGTATTTATGATAGAACTAAAAAGTAATTGAAATTATTTTGAACTAAATTTTCAAACAGTATAATAATTGTTGCAAGAATAAGAAGTAATAGCAGGGTTGGCTTTCTGCCGGCAGAAACTAGTTTTTGCCGTGCCAGTGGCAGAAACTGGTTATAACCGGTAAAAACCGGCAGAAACTGGTAAAAACTTAAAAAAGTCTTTAATAACTCAAGTAATTAGTAAATGATATTTGTTTAAGTAAACTAAAAAAATAAACATTATTTCATCATTTAAAAAAACAAAATCCCATGCCCCCCCCCCCCCTCCTTGATTTAGTTCAGAAAGGGAACTTTCCAATTACAGTGGCTCGTAGTATTTGTATTAATTTAACAAAGGATAAAAAATCATACAAGGGTGCTTAGGAAATAGGAGTGACATACAGAATTAAACAGGTATTACTGATTGTAATTTGCTCACTTATATGCTTCCTCTAAATTGCTTGTGATTAAAATTATCATGTCATGTGCTTGAAGAAGAAAGTGCCAGAATTTTACTTGCCTAAATTTTGTACCTAATGTCACAGCTTTGCAAAACAAACTGGCCCCATTTCTCAAAACTTATTTTTCCAGTCAAAATTTTACCACTACCCCAGTTACTACAAGGTGGACCATTTATACAATAGATGAAAGTTAAACTTTTTTAACAATTATTTTTTCCATACATTTTCTGCTGTATATCAAAAATTAATTTTTCATTTTGTGAGTTTTTGCCAGTTTCTGTGGTTTTTGCCATGCCGATTTTAACCGGTTTCTACCAGTGGTTTTAACTACCTCGGCAGAAACTTGCCAACCCTGAGTAATAGTGAAAGAATAGAAGTAATGTAGTTATTCTTATATAACTAATTGACATATTTATGCAAAAAAGATGAAATCATTTGACATTCATTCATAGGGAGCTTTTCTCTAATCAAGAACATAGATTTTAATGAATGAATACAGCATTTTAACAATAAAAAATAAAGATATTTACTTAAGTACACAAGTTAACTCTATTTCAAATGATTTCAGTATGTAACGGAAAAAAATCTTAGATTTCTTTTGTAACAAACAACTTTGATATGCAAGAAAAAAAAAGAAATATAAAAGCAATTACTTAACTTCAAAATATATAAAAGAAGAATACAAGTTGGAAAAGAAAATAAAAGAATCACTTACGTCTGTAGAAAAGAAAATCTTAATAATCTGCGGTGACAAAAAATAGTATAACGGTAAAAAACAAAGTTTTTTTATTGAAAGTTCAATTTTAGCAATTAAATTAAAAACGCGAAGAAGTAATAACTTTTAAGCTTTTATAGCATTATTTCAAAAACCTAAGATTTCTTCTTGAAATTGTGATTACAGTATGCTAATTACTTCAAGACAACGGAATAAAGGCAAAGGAGCTAAGGCATTAATGAAGGCTTCCTCTTTGCCTGTATGGTTGTTTTTTTTTACGTAGCATTGAAAGCGTAAAAGACAATTTCAAACTAGGTAAAATAAACAACATAACAAACACAGAAGCAATCTTAGGAAGTTTATCCTGTGGGGAATAAGTAAGATTCAATACTTTGACGTTGAGGAAAAAAGATACACAAAAATAGTACTTAATTTTGTAAAGAAAAAAAAATTTTTTTTCTTCATAAAATCAATTTTTTCTGATTTTTTATTATTTTTTCAAAATTCCCTGATATTTCCCTGATTAATAAAGTTCCCTGACTTTTCCCTGATCTCCCTGATCTGTCGTCGCCACCCTGTATATATATATATATATATATATATATATAAAGGTGTTAGTCAATGTAACTGCGCAAAACAGAATTAGGGAATTAAATTGTTTTGTAATCTGTTGCAATTGTTGTGTATCTGTTGTTTTCGAGAGAATTATGAAGCAATTTTGAGACTTGTTGCGTGGTAATTTAACTAGTTTAAATTCGTTGACCTAAGTTGTTTTAATTAAAATTACATAAGGAACATATGTTTTTGCTACATTTCTTTTTCTTTGATTGCACACTCACGATGTCTAACTCTAACTTTGTTTTTGTGCACATATTATTCAACTTTGTGCACATAGTTAAAGTTTTAGTATTCTACTTATTTCACTCCTTTCTAATAATGTAATAGTCTTTATATTAACAATTAGTAATCAGTAGTACATTGTTTAAGCAAATTTAAAATTTCAAGTCATTATTTTGAAATGCTGATTTTATATGAATATTTTTGTTCAGTTAGGCTTAACTGCTGTAAATGCTCGGGCCGATGGCGGCGTTCCATTTCGGAACGTTCGGTCCCGTAGCCGCGCTTCGTTTTCCATGCGCTGGTCCTCAAGGGGTTAAGGAATATGTGTACATTTTAATCAGTTCAAATCGTGTTCATCACACAAGATGCAATGTTTATTGAAATGAAAAGTTTAAAAATAACATTTAAAATATATATTTACTCTATCCGTTACCCTCCGTTCACATCCAAAATATTAACTACAAAAGAAAGTTCAAAATAACCAATAAAGAATGACTATGCGAGAGTAAAAAGGTGCCGAAAAGGAACAATATAAAGTAACTTTTTTAAAAAAAATTGAAGATTTTTTTTTCATGAATTCCAACTTCAAAAACCGTTTTTTGCATAATGACCCTCCTGCTTTTAGACAAAAGGAAGCCAGATTACAATTATGATGGATAAAAATTATCTTTAATATGACAAGAATGTTTTTGATTCCTCCCCCTCCCTCCCCGGAACGCACACACAAAGTTTTCTTTTTACATAAAATGCAGACCAAAAGATAAAAACCACGATCGACCACTAAATTAAAAAAGAAAATTTCATATTTTAATAAATCAAAGCATTTTTGATGACTCACCTTTATTTCATAGGTTTTTTTTTTTTCTTTTTTCTCACATTCTTGAACTTATGTTAGCTAGCTTCTTGTCACACTCCATCTAAAGAAAAAGCAAATCACAAGAAAATAACCATATTAATTTCAACAAAAACCTTGAAACCTCGCTCTTTTACAAATTCTTTTTTACATTGTCTTGGGTATAGGGTCCTTCCCACCTTTTGGTAGTGGATGTCCTATCTTACACAATAATAATTTACAAATAATAATAATAAATTTAAAAGACCTGCGTAGTGAAATACCTTTTCCTTTCTCCGCAATTTCAGTCGAGAAACTGAGGAGGGACTTCTCTGCCTCGAAATCAAGGCTGTATCCAGAGGGGGGGCTTGACGCCCCCCCCCCCCGAAACGTTTTGTACCATAAAACAGAAAAAGGGTTCTTTTTTCTTTTTTTTTAAATTTCTAATGCCAGAAAAGGAAAATAACAATTTTTTTAATTCTTAATTTTGCTACTATTCAAAATTTATAATATTTTGAAGAAATACAGAAAAAGCAGTTCTAGTTCTCATTAGCTGCAAGGCACACTTGAAATTTAGACCTTTAATTAGGACTTCCTGCTCCTTTCGGTAGACTTGAAAAGTCTACCAAACTGACTTCTATGCACTTCCTCCTCCAGAGGCGTGCACAGAAATTTTGGGGCTGTCACAAATGCTTTTTTTGGGCCCCCTCCATATTGTTTACCCATATTTTCAACCCTAGGTTTAAAAATATTGGGCCCAATTTAAGCTTGGGCCTGGGCCAACAGGCGTCCTTTCTCCCCTCTGTGAACGACACTGCAATCCTCCCCCTAAAACTCTTATAAAACTTACACTGTACTGATTTCGAGCCGGGGACTCCCCAAAGGCTGGGCCTCTAGTTTCCGATTAGGCGAGTATCTTGTTACCAAGATGTGCCAAATTCTCCTTGATCCATCCTGAGTAAAAAATGCAAAAATCACGATTCTCGCGTTTTTGTGGCAGAATTTTCAAAATCATTTTTGTGACTGATATGTTTCTTGTCTTGCATTTATTTAATGCCGAATTCAGTATCATGGAAGTTCTTTTGTTACTGCTTGTTTGTTTTTTTCCTTACTTCTACTGCATACTGTTAATACCTTAAGTATGAGAAAAAAAAATAACACTTACTCTCTTTCATTTTCTACACTACTTGTGATTGAAAAAAAGTTTGTTTCGAGAAATATTTCGTTGCATTTATTTTTAACTTAAAACGGGTGTGTCCTACAAAGTTATAAACATTTTGTAAGACTGCAATCAACTTCTGAAAAGTGTAAATAAAGAGCTTCAAATAATTTCAACTGTTCAAGAGTCTTTGAAAATTATTTGAGTTTTTGAAATTCCTTCAATTTTGTATCTTATCAAGAAAATAAAGTATGAATTTTCCAAATGGCCAGAATATTACTCTTCTGTTCTTATTTTCTGAATGTCTACACCATTTCTTTTAAACTGTTTTGTACAATTTTCATACTGTAGGACATTTAATGAAAAAAAAATGGGGGTAGCGAGAGTGATCAAAAACAAACTTCACTAAAAGCCGATATAGACAGATGAGACAGATGGCGATATAGGCAGACGGCGGAGTGCTTCCCTTTTCTCCTCTCTTGTTTTTCCTCTCTGTCCATTAAGTTCCATGATTTGTCGAGCAAGCAATTTTTATTTTGTTTGATCTTGATTTGCAAAAGAATGTATAACTTTTGAAAGACTTTGTTTGCCTATTTTTTTTTCCATATTTTTGTAGTCTCAAAATACAGATTTTTTTTTCAAAAATTTCTCGGGGGGGGGGGGGGGGGGAACTCCCTGAAATTATGGATGTTCTACATCTGACTTATAGGGACACTCTCCTGTTATCCTTACCACTACAAGGTGAATAAGAAAAATAATTCATTAAAAATCGAGACAAAAAGTCTTCTACGTTAACATTTTTATGTGTTTGGTGTGTCTATATGTACTATATGTGCGTGTGTGTTAGGGCAATGTGCTAATCCGGGCGCCTCCCGAAAAAATTTCTGGATACGGCCTTGCTCGAAATTATAACAATTTGTACTTTGGTAGGAATTGAGCCTAATAAACAGCACTTCTGAAATCTAGTGCAGGATCTAGTGCAGTACTAAATCAAATTGACAGGAGCAGGATAACTGCTTTTCACATTGATTGCTCGTGCAAGTGAATGCCTCGGTTACGAAAAAATAAAGGAAGGGGGCATCTGTAACATATTCTACAATTGGTTAAGAGAACCAAGAAGATTCTTAAAATACATTCAGCCCTGCTAAACGAATAAACAGTTCCAACATGCCACATTTAATTAAGCGGGGAATACAATAAACTTATTTTTCAAGTATTTTGCTGGTATTTTATTCATTATTACTACGAGAAATGGTTCTTTGTTACTTAAATATACACATGAATTTCACCAAAATTTAAATACTTAATGTTTTTATGTAAATTAGAGACATACCGAGTAGCACTTTGGACGAAGTACCGAGTACTCGGCATTCCGCTTACTCGGCCAAGTACCGAGAACCAATTATGTTTTTTAAGAACTACCGACACATGTGATAAATTTTGAACTCATTGAAATAGTAGTATAGATCTCCATGTCCATATAATAGTTTCTAAAACGAAATTCCAGCTGAAATTTAACTAAGCATTATCTAAAATATTTTGTTTGGCAAAAATTTTACAAAAATATTTTCATATATTTTATGCTAACCTTTTTTGCTAGATTTTTAATAAAAAAATTTTTATTAACTTTGGAGACATTCAAATCAAGATTTAGTCCATTGAAGCATAAAATTTTCATTATTCTCAAAACTTAAATTTGATTTGTTTATTTGAATTGTGAATTATTAGTGTATCATATGCTTGAACTTTTTTATTAATTGTAAAATCTGTCTTGAACAATATTCAATTTTTTACTACTCGATATTGCCCGAGTATCAAATCAAAATTTAGCTAAATACCGAGAAGTTACCGAGTACTCCATACGTCTCTAATGTAAATGATAAAAAAATTTCATGTACTACATGTGTGAATACATACAAAATTTAGATTTACTTTGTTTCATTTCTTCTTAAAGAAGTTTTCCTCAATTTTATCAGAGCATTGGTTTATTCTCGAACCCTGAGTTTAGAAATCCAAATTTTTTCTCAATTATCTATGTATTCTTATTGTTAATTGCCTCCAAAACTTTTAACTGAACACATAAGCTTACTTTCCTTTTGCGTTCATTTTACCACACAATCAGTCTGAAGCAGGGCGAAAAATCAACAATTAACTGCTTTCGAAAATGCCTTTCCGCATTCTTCGGCTACAGCCTCGTCAAACTTCAAAACAAGTCTAACAATGTCATTGACAACTGTCTCTTGCAAGAACAAGAACTAAATAGCCTTGGGAACGCCTTTTTCTGTTGAGGAAATACAGAGTTTCTTGGGATATTCGATGGGACAAGATCGGACAGGACCAGAGCTCAGGGTCTTGCATGAGGCAATCAAAGGAACATTTTTATTCCAAGCTCACTGCATGTGGTCCAATTCCTCCATCTCTCCAAAAACCCAATCCCTGATGTATTTTACAGCCTGAGATAAGATTACAGCTAGAAACTAACTAGGATAGCTATTAGCCCTTCTTTTGTGCTTTGTTAAAACTGAGGCAGTGAGAAGCAAAGCGATGCAAGTGGCAAAATTAAAAAATTGGAGATAACCAGTACACATGGTAGGCCCCAAAGCAGAATACTACTAAATTTGCGACGTATGTCGCAGAACAGATGCCTGATCTGCAGAACGATTCTGTTCAAATGTGAGAGGAAAACTGACTATTTTTCTGCACAAAATCTGCAGAAACCGGTGTGCAAAAAATCTGCATAAACCACGTTGCAGAAAATCTGCAAAAATTGCGGTGCAGAAATTCTGTAGAAACTGCAGATTTTCTACAAATATCTTCCAACTCAAGATTCTTCACATTTCTTAAAATTAGAAGAAAATCTAAAATTCTCGCAAATTACGATGATTTGGCGGAAAGCTCGCGATGTGTAATTCGATGTGTCCTTTGTAGGACTTTCCCAATCGATCGTCATCCACTGCAATTTCCGCCATATACGTATGTTTTGAAAACATGCAAACATTGAATCATGGCCATCGCCGGAAATTGCGTGTCTTGTTTGAGATTTCAATCCCTTTGCATCCAGAAAATATTTCAATAATTTAGAAAGTTTTGAAGTATTTTATTATATACAACCAAAATTTGACTCATTTTTTTTATTATTTCAGTAATTTCTTTATTTAGTAACATTATTTTAATTGCTCCTTCATGCCATGTAAAATTAACCAAAAAAATGCGATTTGCCACCTAGGTTCTAATTTTTATAAAATTTTGTATCTTTGCTCTTTCCATGCATTTTAGAAAGCATACAAACTATTTTTGGAGAATCTCAATCGGTTTAGGTTTGACACCTTGTTAAAGCTGTTTTGATTTTATAGTTTTTATGACCAACTAATTTTCCAAATCCAGTGCTCTTTAATTAGTCATTTGGTTGAAAGCTATGGTGTTTCTGGAAATATCTCATTTTCACAGAAATAAATAGCAACAGTCTAGTTTAAAAAAAACTCCTATATGAAACACTTTTGATTTTTGGCACCCAATTTGTGGAAAATGTCACGTTTTTTGCGTAGAATGCTTGAAGTACTTGCAGGACAATTTTGGTCAAATGATTTACGTTGCAGAACATTGTAAAGTATTCTGCTTTGGGGATGGTAGGTGAACCTCTCCTCTGTCTTTTGGGAAGAGATGGTATTAGTAGCCTTGGTAGTTGCTGCTGTACAGCATGATTTAGAAAAAAATTTCAATGAAAGCCTACCTAGGAGCTAATCTTTAAACGCGTTTTACTCATAACTTGAAAGTGTCCACTTGTGCCTCCCTTTGCTTCTCACTGCCTCAAATGACCTTTTACTTTCAAGGGGTGAACTATGATTTCTCCCGAAGAAATAGACGAAAAATTCAACTTCAAGAAACTTTGAATATGTATGCGATTAAGCAGGGCATCTATGAAAAAAATATTTCTTAAAGTGGGAAAATTTAACATTATTGCTATAGGATATTTTTTTTTTTTGGTTCCACAGATTTATATTCCTATAAGCAGGGTATTTGATTATCTGTTACCCGACTGTACTTGTATTTTCAGAAAATAAAAACATTGAGGTGGAATTGAAAAATTTCATTTTGGAAAATCAACGCATTGAACCTCCCTGGAAAAGAAAAACTGTAGTAGGGTTTACCACAACATTTTTTATATACAGTGAAACCTGTGTAAGTTGACCACTTGCGGTGCAGTACTTTGGTGGTCAACTTATAAAGGGGGTAATGATTTTTTTTTTTTTTTTTGTCATTTCTTGCACCATGTATTCATTTTTTTTGACGAACTGACACTTACTCTTTCCGTTCAACTCACTTTCATTGTTTAACATTGCTTTGAAACAATAATTTAAAATGTTATTCAAATATTATTAGAGGTTATTTTTTTCAGAATGACGTATAATGTGTCATGTAAATTTAAAATTTTAGTAAATTGATCAAAAAAAATTCATTGTTTATAAAAAGTTATTTGATATTAATAATTCCTAAAAATGCATAGCTAATCAAACATAAAAAAATTTTCGCTTTTTTTTTCTCACATACATTTAATACATCTATAACCATGATGATCTACTTTTCAACAAAATAACTCCTTATTGAATTTTGGCGCACTTATTAGACACTAGTTTTGGAAATTCCATATGTGTCAGCTAATTTTCTCTGGATTTCTCCCTTTTCAATTAATTTTAATATTTCATACTTTTTATCAGTCTCAAGTTCAACTAACTTTCTTTTTGAAGCCATTTTATGTAAAACTATAACACAAAGAGCAAAAAGCTGGACTCTCATAGTTCTAAAAGGCAGTTGAAAATGAAAATGTCCTATTTCTTAATCCCTTGCACCAGAAATACTGCAATGCAAGTAACTTTTACTCTAGCACAATTCCAGTGTTGCCACAAAATATTGCAACTGGAAAAAAATACTTGGTACTTTTCTACTGACACATGCTTTCATTGAACAGACAGTACAAAAGGTAATCTCAAATAGAACAACAAAAGAAAAACAAGTTTGCAGAATAAAAGGGTTCTTAGTAGTTTTCCAATGTGGGTTAAACTTACGAGGAGGTTTAGTTATGCTGCTGTTTTGTTTAGTTGGTAAAATGCTGGTCTGGCATCAAAAATATTCTTGGAAAGCTATTAAAAAATAAGAAAATAAAATAATTTGCTAAATTAAGTTTTAAAAAATAAACCAAGTGGTCAACTTGCAAAGGGTTTTTTACGATACTCCAAACCAAATTTGCGGTACATTAGTGTTCAAGATAGACAGGTGGTCAAGTTAGAAAAGTGGTCAAGTTACAGAGGTTTTCCTTCATTATACAAGATAGGACTAATTCCGTTCCTGACAAAAGCGGTCAACATGGACAGGTGGTCAACTTACAAAGGTGGTCAACTTAACAGGTTTTACTGTACAAGAAACAATGCCATAGCCAAGGAGGGGAGGGTAGAAGACCAGAGCGTAATTTTTTGCTGCTTTTGTATCATCAAAGTCGAAACTTACGTTTTTAGAACCACAATTTCAGAAAAACTCTTAGAAATAGTCTCTGAATCCCCCTCCCCTACGGCATCAAAGATTGTTTGCAATTGCATTTTAGGATCTTAATTGAAAACTACCAGAGGACTACCAAACATCATCCCTACCACTAGCATTATCCTACAACTGTATTTTTGGGAGTTTTATTTCAAAAATTTGATGAGAGAGTCCTAAACTTCATCTTTTCCACTAACAAGTTTGCCTACAATTGTGTTCGTGGAGATTCCAATTTTTAAAAAGTGTCAAGGGGCCTGGGAGAGTTCTGATCCAAACCCTATTCCTTCGCCTTAAGTCATCAAAGTTGATTTACAATTACAATTTTAGGACTTCAATGGCGAAAAATTTACAGTGGAGAACCTCAAACCGGATTCTCCTAACATCTGAAAGATAAATTAGGGTAGCATTTTCAATGGGGGGTGGGGGCAGTTCTTAAACCATATCCCTTCTTTTAATGTTACCAAAGATAGCAAATAATCATGTTTTCAAAACTGCCAATTCAAAAACATCAAGGGAAAAGTCATTTAACCTCTTTTTTTTTAAAACTGCCAAACTGAGTCTGAAATTCTGATGTCAGAACTTAAAAAAATACTGAATGAGAGTTCAGAATTTTTGTCAACGATAGGCAATAATTGCAATTTAAGAACTTCAATTTCAAACCAATTTTGGGGTACCCTCAGTTCACCCAGTGACAGTGCAAAATGATGTGGGTTGAGGGCTCTCCTAAATTTTTTGCTTTTTTTTCTTATTTGACCAAAAAAAAATCCCTCTCCAGAAAGTAAATTCTGGCTTTGCTAGTAGATTCACCAATTAAAAATTTTATTGCTATTTCGATCCATGTTAGTTTTTAATAGATTTCATCAATTTAGAAAGGTCAACAAATTGCTAAGTACAGTAGACCCTTGTTTAATACCGGAGTTACGTTCCAAGGAAAAGCCGCTTAAATCAAAACCACGTAAATTAAAACAAAATAGTAATGTTAAAATAAGGGTTAGTAGATTCCAAAGGTGAAAAAAAAAGTTTAATGTGTATTTATTCTGATACATATGCACAACATGATAAATATGCATAATGAAATCATAAATTAATTTTGCGTTTATTAAAAAGAGCTGGCTGTGATAATCGTTTGGCAGTCCTTAAGAATTTTTCTCTGTAATAGTTCTTTGCAAAGCATGATCATTTGTGTCATTTGCACAATAGAATGGCTCAAAATTTTCAGTGTGAATGTTTTTAGATGTGTGTCATCGATGTCAATATCCTTGTTGGTTTTGTCCTCCTTGGTTACTACTAAAAGCTTTTTTTCCAGCAAGTTCTGAGCTGTGTGAGTTTAATATCTTTACTCCTGGAAAGAACTCTAGAACCAATAAATGCCTCCGGTGGTCCAAGCTTGATTATTAGCCCACCAAAATGCAGTTTATTACGTGTAATCTGCAATCTCAGGAGTATGGATTTTGAAAGAGAGAAAATTTTTCTGTTTGTGCTTCTGCATCCGAGTAAAACCATAATTCATCTGCACAAAATAAAATATAGGTGTCAAATCTTAAATCGCGTATAATCAAAACCGCATAAAACGAGTGTCAACTGTATCATTCTTATCTAAATTAAATCGCTAAATTTTAAACTAAGATACAAAGAGCTTACTAATTTAAAAACTGTAGGACTTTTTTAAAGTTAAAACAATAGAACTTAGAAAACATAATTATTTTTAAAAATTAAACAATGAAACTTACCAATAGTTTGAATCAAAATAAGTAAGATGATTAATTCAAGATAACAGATTTCTGCAAGAAAAAAAATATATTTATATAAAAATAGACAAATAGATAAAACAGATAACAAATTACAAAAGGTCCAAAAATAGGAATCCCCCCCCCCCCCAGCAGGAATGCACTTCAGAGCAGTTTTCTTTTACAATATTATTTGTGAAACATATTTCAATCAAACTCTTTTTTTTCTTCAAGTGGGAAGGAAATTTTCAAATCAATGACTCTTGAATAAAGTTTTATTTTCTACGTAAAGGGAGGCTAATTTGTTCAAATCACAATAAGTATTTCAATAAAAATTTTCCTACTAAACAATTTAATTTTTTGCGAACATAAGTTTTCAAAGCAGTTTAAAGTGTTTGTAAGTGTTGGCAGGCAGGTGCAGACAACCCTAGTTTTACAATTTTCTTGCTTCTCTTTAAAAACACATAAACTTTTAGCTCACAATTATACCACAAGTTTAATTTTGTATCCTTTATCCAGAACCCTCATTAGAGGGGGTGGGGGAGGCAATTGAATGTATGTCTTCTTACTTTGGAAAATTAATGGAACATAGAAGTGAGGTTTTTGTTGTTTTCTGAATAAAATTTGATAGATATGGATTTTGATGCCACAGTGTTGCCCAAAGTTAGTTAAGGCAAACCTAATTTGGCAATATGTGTAGCCTTCACAATTCTGCCGGATTAGGTTTTGAATCAACTATATAGCGGTGGGGGGGGGGGGCAATTATGGCTCGGACTACGCCAATGATTTTTAGAGGAGTGTATAAGGGTATTTTTTACTAGAGGAGGAGGGGTGTTCTCGCTCTTGAGATCTCCGTGGTATTGGGGGGGAGGCGTGCTCCTGCTCTCGGGGTGGCCGCTGTGGTATTGACGGGGGGGGGACACCCCTTAATAAGAGATAATACAAGAACTCAAGACTAACAAGATTGTGTATTTAGGGGAGAAAAGTAGAGGGGTGCTCAAAAATGAATATAGGACATCAAATTTACTGAAATTACAAATGCATTGTATATAACAAGAAGGACAGAGGCTTGAGATGAAATTTGGAGGACACTTTCCTCCCTTCGACTACAATTTGAAACATTTCGCAAATTTAATAAGACCCAAATGTTTTCAGAGTCAATTGCATTGTACTAAATATAAAGCAATGATGTCCACAGTTCACGAAAATGTTGCATTTCACAAACATTTAATATTTACTAACCTAAATCATAACTTGATCGTGGCTCCAGAAGTTGAGAATCTCATGCTTCAAGCATTAACGTAACTATCATCCACGTTCACTCTATTTAAATCCCTAAAAATATTCGCATTCCATCATAGCTTTCAGTTCAAGTTTTCGTTTAAATGTGAAGAGAAGAATTTGGCTCTCTGCAAACAAACATTAGAAGTTCTCGTTTTGGCAAGTAATCGCTATTTTGGCAAAACTTTGGATATTTCATATACAATATATTTTTTTTAAATCATTTTGCAATTTTTTAAACCATTTTCATCTGTTTTTGACACTAATTTTTGTAACGTTTGGAAATTTTAAGTAATTATTACATGGGTTCATCACAACTTTAATTTTTCACAGTGAAATCTTTAAATGAAACTGAATTTTCAGCACTTGGCGAGAAGCCGAGAAGCATTTGGCTTTGATAAGAAGGTAACCCTTCGGAAAACCCGAAAGCGTGTTTAGTTTTAGTTTACGATTTGCTGAATTCCTATTGGCTCCGAAAGTTTCCAAAGATTACGCACGCGCAGTGAAATTCATTCTTTTTTTCTTTTTTTTTTTGAGCAATCACGATTGCTTATTGTTCACATTTGACAGTCCTTGACGTTGGGATTATTTTTCAGCTTGGACCAGCAGCACCACCGCCCACCGGCGCGGCGGCGGCACGGCTGCACTGTTCCTGAGCACTGTCCCCCGGAATCCACTTCTGCTGGGTGGTGGCGTCCATATCCTTCACACGCATGCTCATACACACTCGCCAACGCGTGAGCGCCTTTACACACATACACAGGCCTACGTGCACACACTTAAGCCTGTACACACACAACTAGACACACATAACCACCCAGGAGGAGGGACATGCTTGGGAGGGGGAGCCATTTCTAGAAACAATAACTCTAATGAGTAGGGTCTTGTCGCAACTCGTGATTGCGAAAAACATAATTTGAACTCAAAGTTTCAGAATTCAAATTAGATTTTTTTTTTTTTTTTTTTTTGTTTTGTTGAAGATGATCAGTTGTTTGTTTTATGTTATTTTTATTTATTTATTTATTTGTTTATGTTTTTGAAAAAAAAAGTATGAAAAAATATTGAAATTTTTTGGACGAAAAAACCATCCCGCTTCATTCAATTACATATTTATTTTAACCTGCGTTGCCCGGCTTTGCCCGGTCTACATTTGAAAATAAAAATTGGGTCAATGAAGTACAGTCGACAAGCGCTACAAAAGCGATTCGACTTACGCGAAACGGCTATAACGCGAGTTTTTCACGAGTAACGATTTTTCGAGCTAACGTGAATTCCTCGCCTGCAACACGAAAATTTTCGTTAAGGAATCGCTTGGCGTACGTGCAGTGGCTCCCAAAACTGTTCGTACACCTTGCAATTTTGTAGTAAAACCAAAATTACGCAAATCTGAATTCGAATATGGAGCCCATTTTTTTTTCACACCATTCCTATGCCATTCTGAATAAAACCCAGTAGTTTTTTTTTTTTTTTTTTTTTCAGAATATTGCCAGATTTTATTTTTGAAATTTGTCAAAAAACGAAGAGATAGAGAAAAAATACGCCACAAAAGTCATCGTACACTGAAATAGTTTCGAATAAATTCATAATTAAAATTATCATGTGTGGTTTTTTTTATTATTTTTGCAATGCAATGATACTGTAAAGTCACTTGCCTGTAATTTTTTGTGTATTTATTTCCTAATATTCTGCTTATTATTTTAAAATGGCAAGTATGCGTAAAAAACAACAAACACGATTCGAAATTTGATTTTTTTCCCTCACAGTAGCCGTAAATTGGTTTGAAATGTCTCTAAATTGGTTAATTCATGACATTCTATAGCGAAGGGCTTGATAAAATGCTTTAAAGAAAAGAATCGGATCGAAAACAAGGTAAGAAAAGGTCAACTGGCAAAGTTAACAAAGCGTGATCGGAGGTTTGCAATTTAAAAAAATATGAAAAATACACATTTCAAAACTGAAAAAGTTTCTGCAGAATTGAATGAAACATTTTACGTTTAATTTTTATCTAAAATTGTTCGCAAGCTCTCTGATTAGCTGTATTAAATGGGACCTTTTCCCGCAGAAATTTTCTTCTTCGTGCGAAAAACAAGAAGCTTACACTTTCCGTCGTAAAATCAATAATAAATAAGCTCAAAACGTTTTGGAACAACGTCTTACTTATAGACGAAAATAAATTCAACATTTTGGGTTAAATTGTTGTATAATTGTAAATGGAAGAAAAAAATGAGGAATTTAATCTTAAGAATTAGTTGGTTCGGTTAATCAGGACGATGAAGGTGTTCTTGTGTGAGGGTGCATCTCAGCATCAGGACTTGGAAATTTGGAATTTTTTGATGAAATAATGAATTATGCTGTTCATTTAAATATTTTAAAAAGCAATTTTAAACTATTACCCCAAAATCTGGTAATCGAAGCAGCTTTGTTTTTTATCAAGATAACGATAAGAAGCATACGTTCGCGTTTGGTGCCTCAAAATTTGTCTTTAAGCTTAAAAATATCTCCTCAATCGCTAGATTTAAACTTAATGGAACATATTTGGAGGTATCTGGTGCCTAGATTACGAAAATACACCATTGAAACGAAAAGCGAACTAGAAACAGTAATAGTACAGTAAAATTAGGGGTCGGACCCAAACATCCAAAAAAAAAAAAAAAAAGCTAAACCTGGTGCAAATTGTTTATTACCCTCCCAATAAGAACAGGTAAAAAGTCCCACCCCATTGTGCGTCGAGTTTTGGAATGGGGGGCATCTACAGATTGCTGTGTTTTGAGTATTTTTCCAGAATTTTTGGAGTAAATTTAAAGTGAGAATATTATGTTATACTAAATTTAAAAGCATGAAATTATGTAAGGGTGTTTGACCCCCAAGAGGGATGACATAACCCACCAATGCTACAGAGCCCCCCTATCCCCGTAAAACGATGCAGTACCCCCGAACCCCCCCCCCTCCCCCCATACATTACAACATAACATGTAAACATAATTTTATGCTAAGAAAATTGTTAAAAATCAAGTGTGTCCATCCTCCAAGAGCGATGGTTCACCTCCTCTTAAAGCTACAGCCCCCCCCCCCCTCTGCCAAATAAAAGAAATACTCAACCCCCCCCCCCACCACCACCTGTTATTTCAAGTAGAAGTTATTTCATGCAAATCTAAAATGCCTTCCATCAGGACTGTCCACCCCATAAGAACAGTAGCTCACGTCCCAAAACGAAATTATATACTAAAATATTATCCTTCTCCCCACCCCCTCTGATGGTGCACATTTGATTAAATGGCCAGAAAAATAACGATGAACTGTTTTTTGCTTTCAAATCATTTCTCCTAAGCTTGCAACAAAAAGTCTTCGTTATCAAGATGTCTTTTGGAATCTAGATCCTCAGCAAAATAGTTATTGTTGCAGCTATGTCTAACACAGTTTGTGCATATAATTGAGCACTTCAGTCCACTTTCAGACTTTTCAAACATTCACTATAACCAATAAACCCCTCAGAGCAAGCACAAGATTTGAGACGCAGAAAGTCTTCTAGAGCAGAAGGCTTGGCTGTTGTAATAGGACGTAGATTATATTTCTGTGGTGCTTTCTTTGCATCCATCAAAAATGACACTAGCTCTCCCATACTAACAAGTGACCACTGCATTGCTGGTATATTTCCTTGAAGCTTACATATCATTACCAAAAATATGATCAAGCAGGTATCTTTCATCTATTACATATGAGGCAGTGAGAAGCAAACGGATGTAAGTGGCAAAATTAAAAATTTGGAGATAACCAGTACAAATGGTTAGTGAACCTCTCCTCTATCTTGGGGCAAGAGATGGTACTAGTAGACCTGGTAGTTGCTTGTATACAGCATGATTTAGAAATGAAAATCAATGAAAGCCTACATAGGATCTTATCTTTAAACGCGTTTTATTCAAAACTTGAAAATGTCCACTTACATCCCTTTGCTTCTCACTGACTCATATATGACACCAGCTGTTCGTTCGGTGATGTTGGATGATCCTTTTGCTTCAGATAATAGTACTTTAACGATACAGGATTTCTTTCCTTCTGAAACCAGATTCATCGAATACTGATGGAGGATCAGCGCATAACTCGTACCAGAAGTTTTTAGCAATTTGTTATTCCATCTTCTTATCCCATATTTGTTCATACCATTCGGTGTAAAAGATGGTTTGGACTTACACATCTTTACAGATAGTAACTACTCTCGTAACAGATGCTAAAGATATAACTGCTTACCTCCTTTACAAAGAAATGCCACAAAATTGTTTGCCTTCAATATCCTTTGATGTTACTACCCGAACGTTAAAGGTCTCATCGCAACTCACCTTATCATCAGCGAGCAATACCACTACCAACATGAGAGGGAAGAAACGGACTGTGATTTCCAAACTGAGAGACAAAAAGGTGTAAATATTTAGCATTCCATTGTTGTATTGCTCATTGCTCTCATCAAGACTTGTTCTATCGTTGTGTCACTACAGGTTCTAGACCACCTGAATTTGTCACTGCGTTAGATCGTTGGATAGCTGATGTTTTAGCTGATGTTTGATGTGATCAAACTGTTTTTTATCGCATAATGTACTCAAAAGTTTCAGATAGTGTTGCAAGTATATGTCTGCATATTTAGCATAATTCACATAATCAGCTGCATAAAAGAGAGGTAGCTTGGTGTTTGCAAATGAGAACCCCCACCGACTTAGAGGGTGCAGAACTGCAGCATTGCCCGTCTCACTATTGACAATTCCGGTTTGTAACACCCTTACGGTGATGGCAAAAGACTGTAGAAAAGTTGAAGTAAGTTAATCAAGAAGAAGTAGGGAAACTTTGGTCAATTTGGACTTTTTTTATGCTGCACAGGAATTTTGTTTTCCAGCGTTTAATAACTCCAGGCACAAATAATTTTGTTACTGAGCTCGCTTAGATCTTTTAGAATTATCATTCGGACATTACCATATCATTGTGAGGCATTTTGTACTTCGGAAAAGTTTAAGTCAGGGAAATTTTTCCGTGAACTTCACTGCAATAGTTGATTTTAGAATGTAAATTCAGGGACCCTCCCCCTCAAAGCGATGGCGCACCCCTTAAGTGTGACGGAGTACCCATCCACAATAAAAGTCCTCAAAAAAAAAAAAAGAAGGAAATACCTCTTGAAAAACTGCCTTAAAAATTCCAATGACGCAAAGCTGCTCCATGGACCCCCCCCCCTTCCCCCTGCCTGTGCACCCCTGTTGATTAGAATTTTTTTCTGTGAGAGTTTATTGTTTTACTATTATAGAGTGGTTTCTGCTAGATTTGAGAATTTTTTTTAAGTAATAGAAATTATTTTTATTTAAATAGAGGATTATTTCGTCCCCCCCCCCTTTCCCCCAAAACCCGACGCGCAAAGTGCTGGGACTTTTTACCCTTTCTTGCTGGAAGGGTAAGAAGTAATTTGCAACAGGTTTCACCTTTTTTTTTTTTTTTTGGATGTTTGCGGCCATTTTTTGGCCTAATTTTACTGTACTATAAGACTCGTAGAGCGGCTGAACACTTACTCAGAAATTGCACAAAAAAAGAAAGAAAAAAACAATGAAATCTATTCCCAGACGTTTAAAACCTGTTGTTGTTACTGCATGATATCCTACTTAATAATAACTTAGTAAAAAGCTAGATTATTTACTAATTTTTTGACATTTTTTCAAAGTGTACGAAGACTTTTGTGAGATAAAATTTCTGGCACTTTTTGGTTTCTGATATTTAAAAAATTAAGTTTTAATGTTTTATTAAAAATTTTCATGTAGGTTTGTTAAAAATAGATCAATAATCTTATAATAAAATACCTATTCCGAAAGGCCTATTTCATTGTAAGTCGTAGCTGTACGAATACTTTTGGGAGCGACTGTAAGTATCGTCTTCGATACTGGCTACTAAATATTGGTTTCGTGAATGGATGAATCACTGGAGTGGGTAGGCTCCCACGCCGTACTAGTCGAATCATCGCTTTGTTACTGTATACAAATAACCACTCCGTATTTTCCACTCTAAATGTGAAAGTTAATTTAACATAATAGTATCTAAGCGTGCTGTTTCAGCTTAAGCTAGAAAAGTTTCTTAAAATTAAAGAAAAAGTGAAGATATATAGGAGAACATTGATATCAAACGGATGAGTTTCACAGCACCAACCATTATCATGTTCCGTTTTTTAGTTAGGGACTCTAGTTATAGCAAGTATTACTTATTTATCTACTGTAGAGTAGTGGAATAGTGTTGCATTTCGTTATTACTATTATTGCGTATTGTACATACAGCATTTGCACTTTCTCTCACTCTCCCATTGATCAGTGATTTTGTGCATCATAACAGTCGTAAAAAATTGAATAACGTAGGTTTTTATTAAATGTAATATAATGTCAGTTATTTATGTGGAAAACGTTGACATATATACTTAAGAAATGTTTTAAAGCAATGTGAAGAGTGTTTACAAGTGTCTAAAATAATTGTTTGTGCTTATCAAAAAGTCGTAAACATACCCTTTAAACGCGAAATTTCGACTTACGCGAGGGGTCTGGGAACGTATCCCTCGCGTAAGTCGGGACTCGACTGTATTTAATAACTAGCCTAATAAATAAAAAAAAAAAAAAAACATGTAAAATTACCCTCCCAAACAATGACGACAGACAGTGGCGTATATATTTTTATTTTGGAGTGGAGGGCATATAACCAAGAAAAATGATTAGCTGACCCCCCCCCCCCCACTTTTTTCTGTAATTTCAAATTTTTGAGGGGAGAGCAACAGTGGCCTGATCTTCTCCTTGTTTTCGAGGTGAGGCAAGAACTTCATACTGTCATTCAGTGATGCAACCAGAAAATAGTGTTAGGAGGGCACTCTTAAAAAATTTTCGCTTCTGGCGGGTAGGGGTGGACGGGGGGTTCTCCCCTGAAAATTTTTTGAATTGTAGTCCTAAGAACGCAGTTTTAGATGGTCTTTGGTAATGCTACAGGGAGGGAAAATTCGGGAAGCTTTCTGCGGAAATTTTTAGAAATTGAAATCTAAAAAACGCCATTTAAAGCTATATTTGTTGACGTTAGTGTAATGAAGGGAATGGGACTTTTAGAAGTTACTATCGAATGATTTTTTTTTAAAAATAAGGGCGAAATCCATCACCCCTCCTCCCAACTTTCCGAAATTAAAGTTCTAAAAACGCAGTTTCAGGACTAACCTAATTGATGTTACGGGCAGGGCGGTTCTGGGACTCTCCCCAAAAAAAACGAAGTTTTAAAGAGATATTCAGTGATACTAGGTGGAGGGCTAGCCAACATTTAACCTGAAATTCGGTTTTTAAAACCTCGATGTCAAAAAATTGTCAAGGGACGTCTCCAAACTCTACTCTTTCATCTAACGTGATCGTTAGGAATTCTCCAAAGATTGCCTCACTATGTCTCTAAGTTTTCAACTTCAAAACATTTCCGAGGGATATTCCTAACGTGGGATATTCTTCTCTCCAATGGTAGCCTCACGTTGCGATTTTAAAACTTCAACATCGATAAATTTCCAGGGAAGCTGCCTCGAACCTTTTATCCCTTTTCCTACGATCACCACTGATAGTTTAAAATTAAGCTTTATGACAGTTCCACGAAACAGCTCTCCTCCACTTCCCTTAAAATTGACGTCAGTTTCGAAAAACATTCTTGAAGCTGTCATCTCCTTTTTCTACTGTCGAACTGTCGTTATCAAAATAGCCTAAAATTACATTTTACACTTTTGAAAAAATTCCGGAGGATCATTCGATCCTTTAACGTTGTCAAAGTTAGCTTAAATTTGATTTCAATTTTGAAATAATCCCCCCCCCCCTGCCAGTCGGAATTTCTATTCTATTTCCCTTAATTTGTTCTTTGCCTAAATTTGCTATTTTGGGGATCACTTTTCAAAATCCTTCCGGCAGTGGAATTTGAACCCCTCTCCCTTCTCGAACTTCTTCTGACTAAAACTGAGTTTTAAGGCTTCAATTTATAAAATTTTCCGGGGAGGTCGCCCGACTTCCCACATCTGTCCTTATTGCTGACGTCACCAAAGACAGTCTAGAGTTACATTTTTAAGTTTCAGCATTTGGTACATAACTTTTCTGTCAAAGCACTAAAATGCGCATCTAGAATTTCTCAAGTGTTAAACTTGTCTAACTTTCTTTTAAATTAGCTCTCATTCTGTTTTGGTGTCTCAAATTGAATGCAATTATTCATAAAGGGCCTCGCGAAGATTCTCCAATCGCCCCGCATTCGTTAAGGCCGGCTCTGGGGGGGGGGTGAAAGAAAGAAAGGAGAACTTAATTTGCTACGCAATAAGCTGCACATCTGTTTAAAAATAATAATAATAATAAAGATTTTCTTTTGAAAGAAGTGAAATTTTTCCCCAACATTATTTGCTTTCCTTTTTGTTGTAATAACTTCGCTTTCCCAAGACAAGTTCTTTTTTTGAGTAAGGGGTACGGATCTCCTGATGTCTTTTAAACACCATTGCCAAACAACAACCATTTAGCAACCATTGCTAACACAGGGTTCCCAAACTTCAATGATTCGCGGTACCCTTTGAAAAATTAGAATTTTCTCACAGCATCCTAGTCTGGTTTTATACATCTATTGTTGTTACCATGGTCACTTCGCGGTACCTCTCACTTCTTCATGCGGCACCCAGTTCGGAAATCTTTGATCTAACGCATTATTACAAATATTATTATCACTACTGCTTTTTTTTTTTTTTTTTTGTAGCTAAAAGTTTGGAAATTATTAGTGAGCAACTAAAACCAAAAATAACTACCTTTAATTTAAAAAAAAATCTAGATTTTGGAGGGGGGCCCCCCAGCCCCTCCCTTACATACGCCCTTGACGACAGATATTAAAATATTTTTAAGAAATTAAATTGAGAAAGATGGATTTAAAAAGCGTAACCATGGAAACACAAAATAAAATAAGTTTAAGGAATTAAAATGCGAAAGAAAATGGTTAACAATTTGAATGGAAATGAGATTTTTTTGAACTTGATTTAAAAAGGCCTGTAACTTTTTTTCCTTTCGAGATAGTAGCTTAGTTTTTCGATCATAGGTCGAGATGGATCTGGAATAAAAAATGTTGCCCTCTCCAATGGTGTCAAAAAGAAAACTGTGGGACAATTCCTTCATTTTTTATTGATGTTTTAATGAAAAACGTAGTAAGTCCCTAAATTTCAGCTAAGCTTAAAAAAATTCGAGCAAAAAACGCAAATAACTCCCGCCGTAATTAAGTTAGAGCATTGAAACAAATTGCGTAGAACGCGGAAAATTCCAACCTGTCTAACGTATGTAATATTATTATGTGCAAGTAATTTTTCACGCCCATATTTGGGAATTTATGTGAAAATTGGGCCTAAATTGGAATAAAAAAAAAATACTAATCGAATTTTTTCGAGCCGGTCTTTCGAACCAATAGAAAAAAAAAAATGGCCAAAGAGTTATAGAATTACATAACAAGTTTCAATTAAAAAAAAAAACCGAAAGGTAAAGAAACATGATAGCTTCCTAGGGCGCACCCGTACAAAAGTAAGGAAAATATGTTTCAAATAGAGGAAAAGATTCAAAATCTTGTCTAGAAAAGTCACACCAGTAACTCTAATGAGTTTTAAACAAGAAGTTCCGTCTAGAACTAAACGAGCCTACTTTCCCGTATAAGCATACTACTTTCTAGTACCTAATGAATATTCTCAAAAATAGCTAAAATCGCAAATCGTTTCAAACATATTTTTTAATATTTTAAGCTGATTTCTAGGAATAAAATATTCCTCACTCATCTAAAAAATTAGATGCGTAAAAAAAAATAAATAAATAAACGAACAAATAAAATAGCAGCACCTTTTAAACAAAGCAGCTAATACACTTTTTTAAATTAAAAAAATTCTTTAACAGCATTTAAAAGGAAAAAATAGAAATTAAAATTAATAAGCTCATTGAAATAAATACATATAAAAAAAATCGTTTCTTTTTCCCCTGTTGCCCAAAATAATTTTTAAATTAATTCATGCACTTACCAAAATAAATAAAAACAATAAAATGTCAACTTAAAGAAATAATTTTCATTGTCAAAAAAAAAAATAGTCTGCGCATATCTTTATGTAGAAACATAAATGACTTCGAGTTTATCCGCCGAAAACTGAATACCTAAATTAAAACTTTAGCGTGAAAATAAAAACAAGTCATTATAAACAATAATTATTTCACAGTTAAAATTTATAGCTGCGGAGTCGGAGTCGGAGTTAATCTCATTTTGGGATAAAGGAGTCGGAGTCGAATATCCAAGAATCGGAGTCAGTCATTTGTCCTCCGTGTATAAATTTTTACCAAAGCTACGAAGTCAGAGTAGGAGTCGGGGAGTCAGAGTCCGATTAATTATCGGGCACAATTCTCGGAGTCGTAGTCTGGATTCTGGTGTCAAGAGCTATTTCCAACAAAATTTGTTTGAAGTAAATCCGCCTTCAAATACGAAATCTACATTGACCTTCAGTTTCCCCGTAGGCGCTAATGTTAACGGATTTGAACTGTTCAAAATTGAACAGAAAATTGTTCAAATCAAAAAGATATTTTATACACAAGTTTTTCATCAAAAGCTTTTTCCTACAAAGTTTGTTTGAAGCAAATTCGCCTCACAGTTCGGAATTGCCTTGAATTTCTCCGCAGGCACTAATGTTAAGTTTTTTTGAACTGTTTAAAGTTGAACAAAAAATAGTTCTAACGAGGGGCGTAGCTAAGGGGGGGAGATTTTGGGGACAAACCCCTCCCCCCCCCCGAAACGTTAGTCTCAAAAAAAAAAAAAAAAGAGAAAAAGAAGAGAAAAGAGAAAGAAAAAAAAGAAGAAAAAAAATCAAAACGACTTTTTTTTTCTGAGTAACAGAGGTCAAAAATTCACTTCGCCCCCCCCCCCCCCAAATTCCATTGAAAATCTGCTCAATGAGTGACCCTCAAGTATAAACACGCCTCCCTCTGCTGCGACAATTTTTGATAATTGAGTGAAATTTGACACTTCGCTTTAGAAATGAGATTGATTTGTTAAATCCACGTATATGCAGCCTTTCTTTGTCATAGATTCTGCAAATTGTTAAATATGTTTAATTTTATGAGCCGCGCAGTGGGAATATTGCATACAGTCGAATCTGTATATTTCGAATTTCACATTAAAGAAAGAAATCGAGATAAAGAGGTTTTGAGATACGTGGCTTTAAAAAACTTTTTATAGAAATTTGAAATATGATGGTGAAAATTTGAAATCGATACTGAAGACAATATGGGCTCTTGATTAAAATTCCTCTTTATTAGTTTTGTTAGGTATTTATTCTATTACTACATTATTAAGTGCTTTATTGCGAGTTTAAGGAATCATTTTGACAGTAAAAGAAACTTTAAGCATATCTTTTTCAAGAAAAAGTCATATTCCTTTTTGGTCCCTGATTTTTTTTTTTTTTTTTTGATTCATTATTTATCCTCTTGAGGTTAGCAATTGCTGCAAATCTAACTTGGCCAGTAATCTACGATTTTCCTTTTTTCATCACTTGAAAAAAAACTTATACTTTTTTTTCACTCCAATCATTTCGGTTTTCTAAGGAACCATAATTTTAAGAAAGAGAGCAACCAAAGAACAGTACTAATCCAGATAACAGAGCGAAATGGCTTTTAACTTGAATGACCATGAACTTGGAAATGTTCATTTTACATGTCAAACCTGTGAATTTCACCCCTTTACTCCTCTTCCAAGAAAGTGCGCGAAACGACTGTCCTTTGGTTAATCTTCCTGGAAAGCCTATTCGTGGAACACATTTCTCCCTTTTTTCCACTGCCTCCTCGGCTCTTGAAGACAATTCCTCTGTTTCTGAGTTGAAGAAAATGTTTTTGTTTGCTGCTTTAAAGATCATTGGGCTTCGAATCCGAAAATGATAGCATAACCGGAATTCGAGACGATAAAGGTTTTTGTTGGTCTGGCCTTGTGTGTCATAGGTCATAGTCAAAACGACCTTTGCTAACCAGAGTATTCCTTGCAATCACATTGATTTTCCAGCCAATATTTACTGCGTATTCTTTTGGAAAGGTACAGTCTGTTTAAAATAGTACATTCTAAGTGAAAGTTGATGCATAATGAAGCGAGCAAAACCGATAACAAGCTTTTTTTAAACCCAAAGAAAAAAATTAAAATGACGAAAAGGATTGCTCTAAAAGTTAACATCGTCTGAAGAAAACGAAGTACAGACTGCAAAGCAGCATTAGTCCCATCGGATCCTTCTGAAGGTAATTTTATTTTAATTCAAAAGAAAAACTTCATAGCATTACATGAATAAAATGTTTAAAAACGAAATGAATCTAGATTATTTCTATTAGCTTGGTTCGCATTAAAAAGTAGAAAATAAAAAAGATTTCTGTTTATAATACTCGAAAATTGCTGTTGCTCTCTCAAATAGATATTTATGTAAATTCTAAAGCAGCTAATAAAATTAAAAATAAAGACTTGAGAGGAGAACAGATGATATGTATTTGAGCGAATAATTTTCTACCGCCTATATTTCTTCGCTAACGTTTTTTTATTCAAGTTTTATTAATTGCTTTAGAATTAGCATAAATGTAACATAAAAAGCAACACATAACTATAACGATATGAAAAGCAATTACATTTTTTGCGGGTCATAATTCAAGAAGTCTTTTTTTATTTTATTTCATACTTTTAGTGCAAACCAAGTTAGTAAAAAAAGTCTTTATAGTCTGACCACCGATGAGATTGAAAGTCAAACATCCAGTTTACAGGCGGAAATGAAAGTATCTATTAGCTTTCAGGGATGGCAACTTTTGTAGATGTGTGTTAGCCTCTAAATTAAACAGTCACACTGAAATGAACAGAACACGCTCATTAGATAATTGACTTCCCCTGATTTGGATAGACTGGTTTTGACAAGATCGTTGCTAGAAAATTTCACTTTAAATTAAATGGAGGGTAAAGAAAAAAAAAGTGGAATTTTCTATAACATTAAAAAAAAAAAAATCTTTGCTTTTGTTTTGTTTGACACGAGTATCAGAATTGGGGCACCCTATTCCAAAGTATGCAAGATTCACCTCCCTCTTATTTTTTTTAATACTAAAAAAAATTACACACACACACACACATATATATTAGGGTGCATCATGCGCCCCATCAATTTTTTTTTCATTTACAAATACTTTGTCCCTAAGCTATTTTTATTCTACATACAAAATTAATAATTTGTATGAAATTTTTCCCACTTTGAACAAAATCTATGTGTGCCACCTGACGACTGAAAGTTACAAAAACTCATAAAAATAACAAATTAAGTAATTTTTTACATTTATTTAATTACTGAAAGAATTATTTAATTTATTGAAACAAATTCACAGTATATTTCATAATATTACTTTGTTAAACATTAAAGTTCAGTTTGAAAGTTAGTTTTTAATCAATTTTCCTCCTTTTGCGAAGATTTGGGAGTTATTTTCGATCATGCTCAACTACGTGTATGTAATACATTCTGGTAATGATTTTCTGTTTTGGATGATATTAAAAAGTCATTGGTCAGCTTTATTCCTCGCTCAGCACAATCGTTTACTACGTTTATTCCTTTCAAATTAGTTTTTGAAGTCTGATATGAAATACAATTTGGCCACTGTTTAACATCTTCCACCATGAATTCTGAATCTAACTTCAAAATAAAAAATAAAAACCAGGAATCAATGCCAACAAAATCAGACAGTGTTGATGATAAATGAATTCCTGTTGGAAACTTTGGTTTTCCAAATCCTATACCAAATCTGTGTTTTGGATTAGAAAGATTAGCTGGTCTAATGACTAACATACTGTCAGCAAGAGCACGTCAGTCTGCTTCAGGCACTTTATTACTCCATAGTGCTAGAGGTAGTTTCTTCTGTCAGATACCAAAGGTGAATTTTAAAAGCATTAATTGCACTTCAGAAATTTCTGAATTAATAATACCGTATTTTATAAGTAAATGAAAGAATTGCAAGTCATTCCATGGTGCATCAAAGACAGAAGTGCACGTTATCCACCATGAACTATATACCAAAGTGACGAAATTAACAAAGTTTCAAAATTTTAAAACTTGTTGATGTGTAGTTATTTTCCCAGTTGGTAGTTCTTGGATTTGATGTTGAAATAAGCAAATTTTGATCGCATAAATTAATTTTACCATCCATCGTGTTTTGCGTAAAGCTCCTGGGCGTTTAAAGTTTGCTGCAGTTATCTCATTTGGATCGTTTACTAAGAAGAAAAGACAAAGTTGAACAAATTCTAAGTAATCACCTCTGCAAAACACAACATTTGATTTAGCTAATTTGATAACATTGTTTTTGCACTCGTCAATTAATCTTTTTGAGGACTCACTGAATGAACTGTCATCAAATTTGGAAAAATTTATAGGTATATCAGCGGTATATCTTTCTTCCACAAACTGCAGTAATGTATAATGTTTGCGAAATCTTTTAAACACAGATATGTCTGGTGACTTCGATGCTTCAATTTTTAAATTGTCAACCACGTGGGACAATATAATTTCTCCAATGTGGTGACGGTAAGCTGACCACAGGAGAGTTTTACCCAAACGCTCTTGAATAGCTAACACATGCTGCAGTTATACGTCCTGTATTAGAAGCAGTTGTGTCAAACGTCATATTAATTATTGAGTTAGAACAGTTCCATTAATTTAGCCAATTAATTGTTAAATTAGCAATGATACATATCTCCTTTTTTTGTCTGTTCCTGGTGGATATGCTGGTACACTAAGAAGCTTAACTTCATATGAATTACCCACTATAACTGCAAAACTTTCTTCTGCAATATTTTGATTTGTTAAAGTTGGTAAGAGTTTAGAATCCCAGTGCAAAGTTGCAAAATCATAACCATTTCTGGTATGAGCATTATAAATCTGATTTCTCCGATCTGTTTCATCACTTGTATCACTTACATCACTATTTTCATCTCTTTCAATTTCATCAATAATAGCTGAATTAAAACTTGTATTGAAGTTGCTTGTTTCCTTTGCTATTTTTGCGTAAAATGCTGCTTTTGATATTTCACGCATTTCCGACTCTTAATTTTTTGCTGTAATATTTTATCATGTGGGCCAAAGGTTGCTAGACGATCACGTTTCATAGATTGAAGAAAAGCTAAATTTTCTGGATTTTTTATAAGGCATTCTACATTTTTAGGACATAATGAAAATGTTTTAGCTAATTCTTCTTCCATTTTCTTTACTTTAGTAATGAAATTTGTTGTATTTCTTTTTTGAAGAGAAATTGCTTTTAATTTTGTGTTGTCTTCATGAAGTTTTAGTATTTTCTCACAGGATTTACATTCAGTAATCATTGGAATGTTTGATTTTGCATAGAAATAAGATATTTTTGACAAGACAAGTTTTGAAGACTCCCATTTGGTAAGATTCTGATTGGCACCTTTCTCAATATGATACATCAAGCAGCGAAGCACTTGCAAGCTAATGGGTAAACATGAACCCTTAAATTCCGAGTCCTCTTGAGTTATTCAACTTCCAAGTCCAAATAACCATTGAAGATTGTCTTTTTTCGACTTTTATCTTTTGTATAAACAAACAAGGCTTTGTTAGTGGAGAAAATGTCACTGATTCAACAGCAGCTGATTCACTCAAGTTTATTAAAAGTTTTCAAAATATGTTACTTTCAAAAATTCATGCACCTTATGAGTTAAAATAGAATGTACAGTAAAACCTCTCTAATGCGGACACTAACGGGACAAATTTTTTTTGTCCGCAAGTAGAGGGGTGTCCGCAGGACAGGGGTTTACTAATGTTATTTGCTTTGGAACCGGGGAATTGAAACTTGTCCACATAAGAAGGTTGACCGCCTTTGAGGGGTGTCCGTTAAGAGGGGTTTTACTGTATTAACAGATTTAAGTAATTTAAAACACATATGCATAGAATAACAAGAAGAAAACTGAAAGAACTAGTATTAGTAGTTGTATGACAGAAGAAAATGGTAGAAAGTTGAGAACAAGTAGTGAACCTGAACAGTTACAGTTACAAAAGATGTTATGGAAAGTCACTAAAAAAATGGTAACAGTTAAAGTTAACACAGGGTGCAATGTAAATTAAATAATTTAAAAAATATTTACCAGTATTACACTTTGAGTCACTTTGATTGTTATAATTGTTCATTTAGCTTAAAAAGAAACTTCTTGCTTGAGGTGGGGTGGGATACCTAAATTAATTTTGATTTTCATAAAAATTCACAGGAATACTATCTAGTGGTATGAGAACATTTTTAAATTAGGGACAAAACAATTTTAGACTAGTCGGGCAAATGATGCACCCTAATATATTGTTACAAATCCTGTAATTAGTAATTATTGTAGTAACGTAACCTGTAAATAGTTCCCCGTAATGAATATACAACCCCTTAACATATGGCTAAAGTATACAACCCCCTATTCTTTTTTTCTTATTTCATTCACTGATTTTATCAACGAAAGTGTAGTGGTAGAACGTTGTAGCTTTTTCTGGAATGTTTGAGAGATTTCTTTTCGGTATATATAAGCCGTTAGCGATGGATAAACAGTTTAGTTTCGATTGAGGATTTCGAACTGAGAGCATTTTTGCTCTGTTTATAGCGAGGCATTTCGCTGTGTTGTTTTCGTATTTGGAAGTAAATACGTGTGTAAACGTTGAGTTTACGGTGTTGTGTGATAATTGCTTTATTGCTGATGAATAATTTAGCAGTTGTTGACGATCTTTCCTGTACATAGTGTAAATAAATTTCCTGTGCTTTTATCAAGAACTGTGTCTTCATTTCAAGAAAGTGGAAGTCGCACCGAATCCGTTACAATATATATATACACATACATACATACATACATACACATACATATATATAAATGAAGTAACCCCCCCGAAAGTCGGGTCTAGCTACGCCTCTGGTTCTAACCAAAAAGTGAAATATGGGAATGAGGTGTCCTCGCCGAGATCTTTCGAACAAAAAAAAAGTTTGTTCGAATCGGACTATTCATTCAAAAGTTATTAGAGGGGGACAGACAGACGAATCGACAGACAGACAGACCGACAGACATTTTTCCCATCTCAATACCTTACTTTCCAATTTTTAATTTTTCGATATTTATTTGTTTTATTTATTTTTGACTTTTTTTATTTTTTGCGATATTTTTAATATGCATTAAGCCTTCTTTCATGCTTTCTTCTTCTTTTTGTGACTTTTACTGGGAAAGTAGGCTAAAAATAAGTTATAAAAAATTAACGTAAAATGAAATAAGTTATCAAGAGATTCAGGATTCCTGACATTTAAATAAAGTAAAAAAAAAGTTATCTTTTAGGTATCACTAAAAATACCACCTGTATTCAAAATGTTAAACGTTTAACCCTACCTCAATCTAAAATATTGTAACGGATTCGGTGCGACTTTCAATTTTCTTGAAAGGACGAAACAGTTCTTGATTAAAAACACAGGAAATTTATTTACACTATGTACAGGAAAGATCGTCAACAACTGCTAAATTAATCATCAGCAATTAAGCAAATATCACACAACACCGTAAACTCAACGGTTACACACGTATTTACTTCCAAATACGAAAAACAACACAGCGAAATGCCTCGCAATGAACAGAGCTAATACACTCTCAGTACAAATTCTCAATCGAAACTCAACTTTTTATCATGCGTAACGGCTTTTTATACACACCGAAAGAGTCTTCTCAACTATTCCAGAAAATGCTACACCGTTCTACACTTTCTTATTTCTTTTCATTCACAAATTTTATCAATGAAAAATAGGGGCCCGTATACTTTAGCCGAATGTATAGGGGCTGTATATTCATTACGGGAAATTATTTACAGGTTACGTTATTACAATAATTACTATTTACAGAATTTGTAACAATATAAAAGTTTTAAATTATCTTAGTCAGTAAGTTCAAAATGTTAACAGATTGTTTTAAGGTTGCATAATTTTGTACTTTAAGCAATTAAAAACATTAGAGTGAAAATTGAAAATTTCGTCGTGAAAAACTAAAACAGCTAAAATGTTTTTTGAAAAGAAAATCTGGAGGTAGGATCTCCTACCTTTTTCTCTTTTAATAAATAAAATGATTTAGGGAAGTAGCTTAGGAGGGAGGGACGGAGGAATCGCAGAACCTAACGAAGATCGTCTGAAACTTCGTTTTTTCGCATTCAATTTCAGAAAGTTGTCGAGAGAGAGAGCTTTTGAACCTTGTTTACCACAAATGACCTACAATGGCACTTTTAAGACTTCAATTTTCAAAAAATTTTCGAGCGAAATCACTTCGTATCACCTTCTCCTAACATCACCAATAGTCGTTTAACGTTTAAAACTATATGTTTAGAATTACAATTCAAAAAACGCTTGGGGAAACACTCCGATCCTCCTTTCTTAAATCTTATGGTGTAGCAAAGATTGTTTCGGAAGAGGCACAGTTTCTTAGGTTCTTACCTCAAGGAGATTATGACATTAATTTTCATTGCACTGCTAAATTGGTTTCATTATAGATAATGCTAATTATTTATATCTGCTAATTATTAATTAATAGTTGTTTAAAACACCAATACACTCCTATTTGTTTAAGTCTGGGTATTTTAAAAAGTGATAATCTCAAAATTTATGTATGAATTATATTTTTAACTAGAGGACAGAAATACTGACATGTTTTCTCCTTCAGTATTTCTGAATGTGGTGTTTGGGAGCTGACCCTGCTAAGAACATTGTAAAAAGACGATAATTTTTAATATTTTTGATTTGAACAATCATCTCTCAAAAATATAGCTTAAAAAAAGTAGTAGAAAATCCATTGGTGGGAGATCACATCATCACTACCAACAAGAAGGCCTCATCAGTGGTTACCTTAAATGAGCGATGACGTACTAGAAAACGTCCTAGTCAAATCCTTATTTGGCAGTTTAGCGCTCTCAGCACTCGCCAACGCGAGCGCCAATCTTAAGTTTCAAATTCTTTGCCATTTTTTTTTTTTTTTTCATTAATGCTACTTACTGTGCAGCAGAGTTTACATTGGATTTAGTAAAACTCATTTTTATAGTTAAATTAAAAATGCAAATAAAAGGATTTTAGTAATATTACGCTGTAATGTGAAGAATAGAAAAGAAATGAAAATCTTTGAACTTTAATAATCTATAATGGATATAAGTTACAACATAAAAACAGATAAGAAAGTTTGTTTTCTTTCTCAAGCCATGAATGGCTCGTTCTTTCTCGCAAATTGCATTTTTGCAATGAAAGAAATATTTACATAACTCTAACAATTTTGATATTTTTTTACATTTTGCATAAAAGATATTGAGATCACTAAATTTCTTGTCATCATTTCAATAATTTTAATAGAATGCAGCTACTAACTTACGAAAATTTGTAAGAATAAAGCTAAAAACTTTTTTTAATTGATTGTGAAGGATGAAACTTACGTCGCCAAGGAAAGTACTAAACAAAAAGAAAATATTTCACTCACAACTGACAGTTTTTTAAATATTGCTTTCTGTTTCGCAAAACATTCATTACTTTGTGTTGCAAATAGTGCATAGTGACGCATTGAAATTTGGTACGTAGACTTCTAGTGGGGTCTACTAGTGCACATCCCCTTTTGGTTGCATTCGGGTGTTTCTAAAGGGGTCTTTTGCCCCTTTTTGGAGGTAAATCATTGTTAATTTTGATGTAAACTCAAGTGGTGTTATAAGTTGACGAACACTTGGCGATATATCGCCAGTCTTTTGGTTGCCAAGTTTTGTTGCCAACTTGGTGACAAATTTGGCGATTTTTTTTTTTTTTTTTTTTTTTTTTTTTTGAGCAATCACGATTGCTTATTGCTTTCATTTGACTGTTTTTGGCGTCCTCTATCATTTTATTTTCCCACCGCCACCCTTCGCACCATCACCGTCGACCGGCTCCTCACGATGCTGCTCCCATAGCGAAAGCCGTCTCCAGGTTGCATCCATGTCCTACACACACGCGCATACATACACAAATACACATACACACGCACATAAACACCTACACACACATACACACACGCATACATACAGACACCTACACATACACACACACAAAAACATACAAACACACATTCACACAACTACCTACACATTCATACCTGCACACAGACACAAACACATACACCTACACACACATACACACACGCATACATACAGACACCTACACATACACACACACACACAACTACCCACACATTCATGCCTGCACACATACACAAACACATATGCCAACACACACATATACCCCCCCCCCCCACACACACACATTTGTAACATATTGTCAGGGCCGCGCCAAGCCTGATCGGCGCCGTCGTGCAAATTTCTTTTGAGCGCCTTTATGCTCTGGCGTTCGAGGAAAATATAGTTCACACCTGGTGGGAGATTTTGTAGACAAATATAAAACGAAAAAAATGCGTTTGGCATTTAGTTTACAAAAAAAAAAAAAAAAAGTGTGAATATTTAAATTTCGCATTATGGTGTACGTTTTTACTTCATGTCTCGAAATTATTTTGAGTTCAGCAGCTCCTCAGATATGCTAATGCGTTTTGGAAGAAGAAAATATATTAATATCTAAGTTAAAGTCACTTTGAATATCTATCTAATCTCTAAGTGATGAATAATTAATGAAACTTTTATGCCTGTCAACAGGAGCAGTGACGCAACTAAAAAATAGGTTTAAAGGGCACAAATTGAAAAAAAAAAAAAAAAAATTGTTTTAATAAGAGGGGTCAGGGGGTTCTCCCCGAAAATTTTTTGAAATATGTAGTTTGAAAAACGCAATTTTAGACGGTCTTTGGTGGTGTTATGGGGAAAATGGGTACAAGGCGAACTGCGGAAATTTATAGAATTTGGAAGTTTTAAAACATGATTGTATAGTTCATATCTATAGACGTTAGAATAAGGAATGGAACTCTAAGATTCTACCCGATCGTTTTTTTCTTTGAAAAATAGATAGAAATCAATTCCCCTTTTCTCCCCACCAATTTTTCGAAATAGAACAAAAACGCAATTAAAGACACTTTGAAGATTTTTACAAGAAGGGAATTCTGGAGCTCCACCCCCCCCCCCTGAATTTTTTTTCAAAATTCAAGTCCTAAAAACGTAAGCAGTATTCTATGATATTAGGAGAAGTGGTTCAGAGTCTATACTAACTTAGGTTTTTCAAAAGACTTATGAAAAATTTAAGTTTTTAAGATATTTAAGAAAAGAGGTTCGGAGGCCTTTGACCGAATATTTTCTGAAAATGAAGTCTTAAAAACGTGATTGTAAGACCATATTTGGTGACATTAGGGCCGGCATCCTTTCGAAATTGAAGCTCTAAAAACGCAATTTAAGTGATTTTCGAACGGATTTTCAAGCGATGTTTTTTCAGATTCGGGAGCTTTCTCGAAATTTTGTGAAATTGAAGGTCTGGAAACGAAATTTGAGATGCTCCGTAATGCTTTTAGCTGGGGGGGGGGGGAGCAATTCGGTAGAGTAGCATTTCGAAAACTTTCTTATTTTCAGGCGAACTAGAAAAAAGAAAAGGAATAGGACAGAGGGTGAGTAGCTGACCAATTTGTGGATATTAGTTTCAACTCAACATCATTATTTTTTCCTTATTAAAACCACTTTGTTGGACGCGTTCCCCCCCCCCTTCAGAAGTAAATGAAGGGGGGGGGCTGTCCTCTGGACAACTCTGGTTGCGTCACGAAACAGGAGGTGACTGATTATATTTCTGAATTAAAGGATAACATTGCAGAGGATATTCCGCTTTAAAATCTGAAACTGAAACTTGACGTTAAAACGAATACTTCCAACTTACGAAGTCGTTAAAAAGGCATTGAATTTAATGTCTAAAACAAACACATTGTCCAAAGCTTTTTCTTAAATTTAATACACAAATAGTTGAAGAAAAAGGGGATGAAGGAATTGGGTAATCATGGTCAAGTCGTTACTTTTCGGAACTAAAAGTTTATCTAAATTATTGTCTACAAAAAACGCATATTACGCACAAGTAAATAGTATGCTAATGTGCTTACCGTATTTTTTAATATATGATAACATGAAGCAGTGGAATTACCAAACACAGTAGTTAAAAATCACAAAAAGACATATTGCACACATTATAACAAATTCACCGCAAGAACAAAAATGGAGAAGAGCAATTTTCTTGCGCTGCTTCGTATGCTCAACCTTGTGAAATTATAGACATACCGAAATAACATTCATGACTCCACATATGAAGAAAAATGCCGATGTATGCATTAATTAGCATCGCGTGTTTTCAGTGTAAAAGGTTGCGCTTCTGAATAGCATATTCAGACACAACAAGGCATTCCCCCCCCCCCCTTATAGATAGACAGCAAGGAGGATTGTTTGTTTTAATGAGCAGTATAATTTCACAGGTACTTTAATAGAAAATTGAAAAGTTCAATTTTATTTTTTTGGTTGGAGATTTATTCTCTCATTTAGAGCATTGATATTCGTAGAGCTCGGCGCCTTTTTGGCTCTGTCGCCGTCGTGCGCCGCACGACCTTGCACATAGGGAGGGCGCGGCCCTGCATATTGTATACTAATGAGCATCGACTTGTAGCGCATGCGCGGTTGCCAATGCTTTGGCTGGGAAAGTCAGTCCATGGAGTGTGAATAAAACAGTTAGACGTTCATATTACTTTGTCCTCCTTATTTTGGTATTATCATTCCACACACGTTGAAGAACCCAACCCTGGATGATTTATAACTATATAACATGGTGGCAGCTCACGGAACAACAAAGTGGAAATTGATAACAACCTGTTAAGTGCGCTCAACAAATCTTGATTTGGACCTTGCAAAACTGTAACTAGAATTTTTTTATTTCGAGATGGAAGCCAAATCGCCTACAGCATTATGCTTGGAAGGTAACGTTCCAGAAAATTGGAAAAAGTTCAAACAGAGATTTAATTTTTATCTAGAGGCAACAGAAAAAACAAATAAGGCGGATAAATTAAAAGTAGCATTGTTGCTAACATGTATGGGCGAAGACTGTTTAGATATTTTTAATAGCTTTGGATTAAGCTCCGCGGACTTTGATAATTATTTCGCACCGAAGAAAAATAGTTATAGTCAGATACAAATTTTTCAATAGGGAAGTTTTCGATTTTTCAGTTTTATTTTTATATGATAGAGTAACATGTATGAACATCATAGGTGAAAAAATTTTTGCGATACGATAAGTTTTTTTTTTAAATTAATTTTTAAAGTTCAAGCGCCTGTGACGTCAGATGGCATAGGAAGTGACGTCCAATAGGAGAGAAACGCTAGCGAACCGGTTCCCATGTCATGGGAGAAATCGAAGAACGTGCATTCGACTTTGAAGATTAAACGTAAAAGGTTTATCTCCTCGCGTTTCTGGAACATTTAAACTTCTCATCCTCTCGGAAATATTCGAATATCACCATTGATATTATTTGAGGAAGATTATTTAGAATGTGCTTTAACGAATCCGGCCTCCATAGTGTCTTCAAAAGGATTATTGAATTTCTAAAAAATAAAAATATCAGCGCGCTCAAAATGTCCCTAGCGAAAACAAGGGATCTTCGGCGGAAGGCTCGAAGGCTGCCCATTCGCGCCCTGTGACGTAGACTCGTGACGTTTCAGAAGAGCGCACTTTTGCGCGTGGATTTTTAAAAATTCATTAAAAATCAACCACGGTGTTTTAAAATTCGGCGATGGTGAATTTTTTAGTTTTGAGGGTCAATTAACAATATGCAATAGCCAAAATATGAACATTTAATAGGTTGCAACTTCCCTATTGCGTTCAGGGGGAAAACGAAAGTGTTGATTCTTTCGTGACGAATTTAAAGGTTTTGGCTAAAGATTGCGATTTCGAAACGCAGGAAGAAAATTTAATTCGAGACCTTTTAATTATTGGCATAAATGATGTGGCAGTCAAAGAAAAACTTTTGATAGAATCGGATCTAAATTTAGAGCAGGCCGTGAAATATTGCCGTGCTAAAGAATCGAGCACCAAGCAAATTCAACTAATGAGTCATGCGTCTTCGGTCCTTGCAGTAAAAGAGAAAAAGGATTCAAGCGCTTCTTTAGCTATTAACAAGCGTGCGTCATCGAAAAAGAAAAACATCGTGGATCATTCCGAGAGTGAAAGAAAGGCGGAAGTAAAAAAGAAATGTTCAAAATGTGATTCTTATCATCGCTGTGGAAATGTTTCGCTTTCGGAAAGCGGTGCTACAAATGCGGTAAAGAAAACCATTTCGCTAGTACGTGAAATCAGGGCTGCGGAGTCGGAAGGAAAATGGCCGACTCCGACTCCTGGATTTTGAAACGCCCGACTCCAACTCCGACTCCGGATTTTTTTTAAATTGTATTTTTTCAACTCCCTCTCTCCCTTCAGTGGAAGGGGGAAAACCTTTAAACAGAGATTGAAGTATTAATTCCTTTTTATGAAAATTTCGCATTTTGTTTTTTATTGTAAACCCAAGACGCATACAACGTCAGAAATTCAATTTAAAAATCAAATTTTCCAATAGTTACGAGTTAAAAAGTGAGATGACTTAAAAATCCCTTTTAAAAAATTTGAAAAGGATTATCTGTAATTTGCTCCCTTTTAATGTTTAACAAATAGACATTGATCAAATCGTGTGCTTTTAATTTTTGAAGGGAAAACAAAAACCTTTTTTTCTAAATACAAGTTCTTGAGAGGGAGTGGTTTGCCCCGGGTGACACCCATCTGGTAGATGGTAACCAAAGTTAATTTCAGAGTTTATAAAAAAATATAAATACTTTAATTCTGAAAATTTTCGCGAATATATTTTAAATTATATTTCATCAATAAAATTGCAACGAAAATAGGGCGCATATACATTAGGAGCTAATTTTACACAAAATGCGGCGGTATACAAATTTGTACGAATAGCTTTTACTATACCTATGTTTCTCATTCGCAAAATTTTTAATTTAAATTTTATTTGCTGCTTTAGAGTTAACCTTAATATGAAGATTTTAAGATTAACTGCAATTATTGAGTGTTGTAATCAAGAAATCATTTACACTTATTTTGTTCCATACTTTTTAGTGAGAATCAAGCTTATAAATAGTCTTAATAAAGAAAAAAAACCATTAGATTATTTCGTTGGATCTTTTGGATTCGTGCTTTCGCGCCAGAACTTTTTTGAATTTGCCGTTCACCCTTAAACGTTTCAACATTAGCTACGGGCCTCAACTTACTAATTTGTTACGTTTCTTTTACTATTTTACAACTGAGATCGAACAAAACACTATATTTCTATTTTTATTTGTAAGTGATTACTTAAAAATGTTAGGCAACAAAACCGTTTGCTGACAGTTGCTATTAGTTAAGTTAAAAAGCAAGCAAACTAGGGGACGGCTACAGAAAGTTCTGTAAGCACTCAAGCTAGCTGATTGCCATAATGGCAGTTATTTTCTCATTAGTATCTTTTCATACATGTAATCGAACCAATTGGAAGTCAGTTTTTAAAAAATGCAAGGAGAGTCAGCGAAAGGGAAAGAAAAAAAGAAGCCCGGAGTCGGAGTCGGAGTCGGCATGTTTTCTAACAACTCCGACTCCGGCTCCTTTACCTCAAAATCAGTCCGACTCCGACTCTTCGACTCCGACTCCACAGCCCTGCGTGAAATACACCGCCAGCTCAGTCATCCTATGCCGGGCTGATGAGTGCTAATAAGCACGAAACTGCAGTCCTCGGCTGGAAATGACTGAGCTGGCGGTGTATTTCACGTATTTCTGCTTTTCCCTGGCTAATGGGCGGTAATTTACTGAACATTTCGCTAGTGTTTGCAAGAATAAAAAGATAAATTTAGTGGATAATACAGATGACTCTGATGAATATGAAACCGATAGTAATGAAATTAGTGTAGCATCGGTTGTTGACGGAATCAATTCCGAGTGGAAAGAAAAAATACATATTAACACCACTAAGGTATCTTGTAAAATTGACACGGGTGCGGAGGTCAATATTCTTCCACTATCATACTTTAAAGTAATTAAAAGAATTGAAAATATTAAGAAGACTAGTAAAATTTTGAGGTCGTATACAGGACATTCTTTAAATGTCATAGGAACTTGTGATTTTTTGTGTAAATATGGCGATAAAGCTGAAGTCTTGGAATTTTATGTTGTTAAGCAAAATTCGAGTATTTTAATTGGCTTGAGTTCTTCTGAAAAGTTAGGATTTATTAAAAGAAATCAAATAATTTCAGTTGTTGAAAATGTTGATTTGTTCAAAATGTACAATGATGTTTTCACTGGCGGTTTGGGTAAACTTTTGTATACATATGACATAAAATTAGAAAAAAATGCAGTTCCAAAAATTTCTGCACCTAGAGTTATACCAGCGTCTTTAAAGGGAAAAGTTAAGGCAGAGATTGATAACATGGTGTCAAAAGGGGTACTTGAAAAAGTTACTGAACCAAAGACTGGGTTAACCCTATTGTTGTAGTACAGAAACCAAACAAAGAAATAAGAATTTGTATGGATCCCAGAGGCTTAAATAAGTATATTAAAAGAGAGCATTACCCAATACCAACCCAGCAAAGTCTTTTTTCGGAATTGGAGGGAGCTAAATTTTTCAGTGTCTTGGATGCCTCAAGTGCATTTTTACAAATTCCTCTAACAGAAAAAAGTTCTAAATTGTGTACCATTGCCACGCCTTTTGGGCGCTATAAGTTTTGTAGATTACCGTATGGATTAAGCAGTTCACCTGAGGTGTACCAGAAAACTATAGAAAATATATTTATTGATATAAATGGTATTTTAATATACATTGATGATATACTTGTGTTTGGGAAAACTCAAAAAGAACATGATGCCAAGTTAAAAGCTGTTCTAGATAGAGCTCGAGAGCATGGTTTGAAATTATCTAAAGAGAAGAGTAAAATTGGAATGGATTCTGTTAAATATTTGGGTTTTGATTTATCGAAGAATGGACAGTCTATAAATGAAAACAAAATTAAAGCTATAGTAGAATATGGCACGCCAAAGAATAAAGCAGAACTTCAAAGATTTTTAGGTATCATTACATTTCTAGGAAAATTTATACCAAATTTATCTGACAGAACAGGTATATTAAGGAAGTTACTTGGAAAGAATGTAGAATTTGTATGGAGTTCAAATGAACAAAGGGCGTTTGAAGACTTAAAAAAATGTGTTACAAACTCTCCTGTTTTGTCTTTCTACAACAAAGATGAACTCTCCACAGTGTCTGTAGATGCAAGTCAATTTGGACTGGGTGCTGTTTTGATACAAGAGGGTCACTCAATTGCATACGCGTCATCCTCATTGACAGAGACACAACAACGTTACAGTCAAATAGAGAAAGAACTGTTGGCAATTTTAATTGGTTGTAAAAAGTTTCATTATTTTATCTTTGGAACTAAATTTTTGGTTGAAACTGATCATAAGCCTCTAATAGGTCTATTGAAAAAGCCTATAGATAAGTTGTCCCCAAGACTACAGCGTACGGTTTTAGAATTATTTAAATATGATTTCGAACTAAAACATGTACCAGGTAAAAAATTATATATCGCAGATGCATTGTCTAGGACACCGTTGAAAGGTAGTGAAGATACTAGTTTTTTAGAGGCAGGAGCAGCAGTTGTTCATACAGTCCTATCAGCTACTGATGAGAAGACCGAAGTTCTAAAGTTTGCTACTAGAGATGATCCGGAGCTAATTTTAATAAAAAAATACATTGAAGAAGGTTGGCCGCAAAGTTTTAAACAGATGCCTGAGAAAACTAGAAGCTATTGTGACAAGAAAGCGGAACTTCACTGTTACAACGATTTAATATTTCTGGGAAATAGATTAGTAATTCCCACAAAGATGAAAGCTGAAATTTTGCAGAACATACATTCAGCCCATCAAGGGATAACATCTTGCATAAACAAAGCTTCAAAAAACGTATATTGGCCAAATTTTTGTGAAGATATAAAAAAATTCATTAATGCATGCACAATTTGTCAACAACATCAACGTGCTAATGTAAAAGAAACTTTACTACCATACAGTATACCAACACTGCCATGGGAGGAGGTAGCTATTGATTTCATGTATCTACAAAAAAACAGACTATCTTTTATGTGTTGATTACCATTCCAAATTCATAGAAATTAAGAAATTGACAAAGAAAACAGCAGAACCAGTTATCAATGCACTGAAACAAATTTTTAGGACACATGGTATACCAGGTTGCATTCTGATAATGGTCCACCGTTCGATAGTAGACTTTTCCAAAATTTTACTAAGTCGTATAACATAGAGCCTGTAACATCGTCACCTAAGTATCCAAAATCAAATGGAATGGTAGAGAAAGCTATTGGAACGATGAAATCAATTTTACTAAAAGTTATTAGAAGCAAAGGAGATCCCAACCTAGCAGTGCTGGAATACAACAGCACTCCAAAATCCAGTTTGTTATCACCGTCAGAAATGCTTATGGGACGAAGACTTAGAACTGTAATGCCACAGAAAACATCTCTTCTCACACCAAAGTTCCCAACAGATGAAACAATAAAGATTTTTAAAAAGCATCAAAATAAACAGAAAGAATATTATGACAGATCAGCTGTAAAACTGTCAACTCTAAAGAAAAATCAACCAGTTTTCGTACAGCTAGGGCCCCCAGGAACAGTTATAGAAAAGTTAAATACACCCAGATCTTACTTAGTGAAAACAGCAGCAGGAAGTGAACTTAAAAGAAATAGAATTCACCTTAGACCAGATGAGAGTAAAGAAAACATGGAGTTGGATGTAGATAAGGAAAAATTAAAATCACCATCCACCCAAATAGTAAGGGAGGATTCATCTGAAAATCCAACTGAGACTCTGCCTGATAATGTCTCAACCCCCAAACGAGAAAAACGCATAATAAGAAGACCCCTCAGGTTCCAGGACTATGTTTAAAAAAAAAAAAAAAAAAAACTTTTGACATTTATTTCTCTTGAATATTTTAGTATTTTAGTATATGTTTAAATTATGATTGTTTTAGTAATTTTTGCACTTATTTGTCTTTATCATTTTAATCTTTAGTGCATGCTTAAATTGTGTTTGGTTTAAATCAATTTTTTTGTTAAAAAAAAAAAAAAAGGACGTGTAACATATTGTATACTAATGAGCATCGACTTGTAGCGCATGCGACCCAGATCTTACTTAGTGAAAACAGCAGCAGGAAGTGAACTTAAAAGAAATAGAATTCACCTTAGACCAGATGAGAGTAAAGAAAACATGGAGTTGGATGTAGATAAGGAAAAATTAAAATCACCATCCACCCAAATAGTAAGGGAGGATTCATCTGAAAATCCAACTGAGACTCTGCCTGATAATGTCTCAACCCCCAAACGAGAAAAACGCATAATAAGAAGACCCCTCAGGTTCCAGGACTATGTTTAAAAAAAAAAAAAAAAAAAAACTTTTGACATTTATTTCTCTTGAATATTTTAGTATTTTAGCATATGTTTAAATTGTGATTGTTTTAGTAATTTTTGCACTTATTTGTCTTTATCATTTTAATCTTTAGTGCATGCTTAAATTGTGTTTGGTTTAAATCAATTTTTTTGTTAAAAAAAAAAAAAAAAAGGACGTGTAACATATTGTATACTAATGAGCATCGACTTGTAGCGCATGCGCGGTTGCCAATGCTTTGGCTGGGAAAGTCAGTCCATGGAGTGTGAATAAAACAGTTAGACGTTCATATTACTTTGTCCTCCTTATTTTGGTATTATCATTCCACACACGTTGAAGAACCCAACCCTGGATGATTTATAACTATATAACAACATTCATACACACAACTACTCACACACTTATGCCAGCACACAGATACAAACACACATGCCTACACACAAACACTCATACCCCCCACACACAAACACACACGCCTACATACACACATTCGTGATTGCGAAAAACATAATTTGAATTCAAGATGTCCAAATTCAAATTAATTTTTTTTTTAAATATGGTTTCAATTTTGTCACCGTTGGTGATATTTAGAGAGTAAACTATTGAATCACATTAAAATTACCAATAATGGGAAAATGACATTAAATTGGAGTAAAAGGAAGTCATGTGAGGCACACATCAGCTCGTTTTAGAATATTTTATTGTGATAGTCATTGCGTTACTGAATACGTGAACGCTTCTACGGTAGTGGATGGGAAAAGGGCATTTCCACGAAAAACTGGACATGAGGGTAAAAATTTCAAAATTGTCCTTTTGCAATAAATAATATGTCAAATTAAAGGTAATAATATGAGGATTATGAAACTATAAAGAATATTTTCATTGTAATTACTGTTTTTCATTTTTTGGGGCTTAAAGTTAGTGCAACATAAAAAACTTTCAGTTTGAAAAAATAGGGTATTTTCATTCTCTCTGAAACAATACTTCAAATAGTAGCATTTTTATTTTGTGTACATTTATTGTCATTTCTGACCTTTGACTATCTTTTAAAGTACTTAATATTGGCTAAAAATACATTAAAGAACATTTGTAATACAAATATACTTATAAGGTCTGTCTGTCACACCCGTCACAGAAAAGATGCTTAATATAGCATAGCAAATGCAGTATTCCGTGAAAAAGCATGGAATTTCATAAAAGTCTAATTATTGTGCATCTGATTAAGTATGACACAAAAAAAAATTTGATTAAAAAAAATTAATATGAAAGTTTTGGCGTGACGGGTGTGACAAAATCATTGTGACGGGTGTGACAACACTTGAAACACTTTCTAAATTTCAAAATAATTCCTAAATTTAATAGAACAGTTTACATACTTCTGTTTCACAAAAAATTAAAAGATTAAAAAATAGTAATAAATCCTGAAATTCAAAACATTTGAATTTGGCAATAATTGTAATTATTTAGTATTTCATTTTTCTTTCATTCTTCATAAATTTTCTGATAAATACAAATTATAAGATTAATTTTATATAGACATAACTGTGCCATAGAATTAAATGTGGTTTACATTTTTAAACTGTAACTTTATCTCATATAACTCTATATCTTTGTGAGAGTTCTTTTGTGATTCTGATGGTGAAGAGATCAAAGTTTCTTTCCTACAACAGAAGCTGTTTTTCTTCAATATTACATCTTTTTACGTCACAGCTCATCAAATACTACTGTCAAAGGCAATGTTGTCATCAAGATGGGACAAATCTATCGCAATAGAAGGCATAAAATCGTTTCACCACTTTCAGGTGTGCGATTCTACAAATCTTTTAATTGGAAAGACTGCTAAGTCTACATTGAAAAAAGTAGCTGTCACTTCAACTCAAACAGTAGATCTTCCTCCTAGCAGGATCCTACAACCACCTGAGCTTACAATTGGTGGTTTTGTTTTGGTTTTACTTACCACTACAGGCAGCAGTACGAAGCACTGCATAACTAAATTTTATTATGCTACTGTTTTGGACATTGACATCACGAAAGAAGAAGTAAGTTTAAAATATATGCAGGCTAGTGGACCCCATTGGATTTGGCCAGAAAAAGGGGATATTTCATCTGAAAAAATATCGGTAATTATTAAAAAAGTTGCTCCACCAGCCCTTGTAACAAGTAGAGGCCATTATAAGTTCTAAAACAATGGTACATATAAGTATAGGATTTAATTTCTTATGAAATGTAAGTATATATTAACTATTGTCAAGCTCACTATTTGTATGTACTCTTCTGTTTGTGTGTACTCTTTAAAAAGTTGCTCCACAAGCCCTTGTAACAAGTACAGGCTACTGAAAGTTCTAAAACAGTTATATGTATGTTTATATAAGTGTTATTTCCAATAAAATGTAAGTATATGTTAAGTATTGTCCAGTTTAATAGTTGTACTGATCACCGTTCTTCAAAAATTTGCTTCTCAAATTCATAACTTGGCACACTATCACACCCGTCACAAATTCTGTCACACCCGTCACAAATTCTGTCACACCCGTCACACCAGAAAAAAATTCCTACGAGGTAAAAAAATTTAATTGTGCTATAAATCTTGTGTTTTAAGTTTCATCTGAATCTCATTCAATAGAAAACAAAATGCTACAGAAGCGAAACATTAAAATATTCACAGGAAATTGTACAAATACAAAGGTAAGTGAAAATTCATGTCCCAAAAACGTCACACCCGTCACAAAATTTAAAATATTTTTTTTTTTAAAATTGAAAACTTCCACAGTTTCATTTTAGCTTAATTATTTAAGCAAATGCATAGGTTAACATCGTTTAAAACTTTGTTGGTGTTTACTAACTTATTAACTGGGTAAAACTCAGATACAACTCTCAAAAATAGTGTCTCAACGTCACACCCGTCACAATGGAATAGGGAAGTATTCGATTTTCTAATTTTATTTTTATATGATAGAGTAACATACATGGACAGCATCTGCAAAAAAAATTTTACGATACGACTAATACTTTTTTTTTAAATAATTTTTTAAAGTTCACGCGCGAGTGACGTCATTTGCTTGTAAGTCCTTTGACTGACGTCACTGCCGCGCTGCGAGGCGGCGGGGTTGGCTAGGACAAAGAAGTGCTTGGCGATCTTTGGGGGAAGGCGCGGGAAAACAAGAGCCTTCTAACAGCAGCGCGCATAAAAGGCTAGTGAAAATCCTTTGCTGTCTGTAGGGTTTAATGCATTCTGCGATTGTTTTTAATTTGATTTTCTTTGTCATGGCTAGTAGAATCAATTACAAGTATTGCTTCGTTCCTGGATGCGTATCTACATCTAAAAAAACTCCTCACAAGCGATTTGTTATTGTTCCGTCCCAGCAGGATCTTCGAAAGAAGTGTTTTCAAATGTGTTTATTAATTAAAATTTGAAAATGAAAATTTGCACTGCATTTTAATTAAAAACTATGTCAAGTGAGAAATACAGTTTGAAATATATGTTCACAACTGTTCGTAAATAAATGTTTAATAAGCATATGAGATATTTTTTAAAAAATGCAAGTAAACAAAGGAATTTAAACCCTGCACAATAAACTTAAATAGAAAGTAATAGATGCATTACTATTTCCATTTTAATAACAGTGCAAAAACTATTAATACTTTCTTTTTAACATTCAAACTATCTTCAAATTTTAACTATTACAAATTGATAATTTAAAAATACATTTTCAGTTTATCACCAGAAGCGTTTCTATATATACAAGACCTTTCTCACATGCAAAAAGGTACTTATTTTATGAAATGAACACCATTTTCAAATTTATTATTTTTATCAAAAGAGCAAAAAAATATATTTTTCCTTTTTTTGCTAAGTTGCACAAAAACTCAAGGATAATTAACATGTATTAATGGATTTAAAACAATTTTCCACAAAAAAAAAGCAGATCAACTTTTATTGCCAACAAAGCGAAAAATTTTCATGCAAAAACTACTCTAAAACTTAGTACTGGAATCACTTGCAGTAGGGTTGTTACAAAATGCGCGCCTCATTAAAAACCGCCAAGTAAGAACTGGAATAGCGCTCTTACATTGTAATTTATATATTCAGATAAAAAAACATCGACACACAAATGGAAATGATCAATCTTGATAAGGGAAACTAATGCGAATAATATGAACTGCAAATATAGACGGATATGTACGTACAATTTTAAAGACTAACAATGGTGAAACTTTGTTGTTTCACTCCCCGTACTTCTAGGACATTAAATCTCTCGTCCTTTCGAAAAAAGTCAAACACCATGAATGACTTTACTTGAGGAAGGTTATTGGATTGACCTTTCGTGAATCCTAGCTCCATGATGGTAAAAATGCTGGTTAAAGGCTTTAAAAAGGCTGAAAACGACAGTGCTATTCACCTCCTGGTAGGCGCAACACGGCATGGAAATGGAGCTCTGATCGGAACAGGGAAATGACGTCAGTTGCTGGCGTTTTAGGCCACACCTCTTTTTTGTGCATCGCTCTTTACAAAATTCATAAAAAATCAATCGTTGGTTTTAAAAATCCGGCCATGGTGAATTTTTGTGTTTTGTAAGCCTGTCAACAATGTGCAATAGTTAAAATTGGAATATTTGATAGGTTGATACTTCCCTATTGCCCAAAACTTAAAGTGTACCATGCTTGTTTAAATATGAGTCTATGATGGTTAAAATTTAAATTTTTCATTTATGGTTACTTCGTTATGATATTGATAACTAAGACATTTTTCGAGTCTAATAAGGCCCCTTAAAATCATACGGATATGATACAATGCATTGAAAATTTTGGTTAATGTAATCTTGTTATTCCCTACTTCCTTATATATTTGCTTGATTTAAAGAAAAAAAGAGCGTTAACTTAGAAAATAAACCTTTGATTTCTCATTTGGTCAATGTTAATATTGTTTGGTGAACTACTGTTCTCAAAATAATAGCTTTAGCATGTTGAGAGACATCAATTAAAGCGATTTTTATCGGGAAATTTCCTTTGAATCAGCCTCTTTCGGTCACGTGACGAAACCAGTCATAGGGCTATCTATGTAGGAGGTAGTGAACACAAACAGAAAAATTAGCGAAAGCTATGATAAAGATAATGCTTAGTTTAGCAATTATTTGCTATCTTTATGAAACAATTCTTCTCTTCCTCTTAAATCATATCAGATCGGTATCTGACATGCAATGAATATTTTATTAATTGAAATATTGACTTTGTGACTGCCAATCATATCGGCTATTTTATACACAAAATATTCTCCATATATTGCAATAGTTTTTTACAATACAAGAGTGCCCATACGCAAAATTTTAAGGGGGGGGGAGGTGGAGCTCAAAAATTTTCCCCATGGTTTAGTAGAATATTTTTCCCTTGGAAACCGATTTCAATACAGATTAGAGATTTTAAAATTTCACATTTTCAATAACTTATTCATTAATGGCTGGAAAAGAAATTTTTATACATTTTTGCAAAGAAAAAAAGCACTAAAAGCAAGGAAGTTCTCATTTCTAAGGGGGGCTTGAGGCCCCCCTATATGGGCGCCATTGATTGCATATACGCTTCTATTAAAAAAAATTCTAACATTCACCTTTAAAATAGTTTTTATTTGTAATTTGTGGACCAACGGGATTTACTACCAACATCTCCCTCATCCTACCTATGATTTTTTTTTACATTCAAAGCACTGATTTTGTGCGTCGTACTAGTATTATACGTTAAATAACTATTAACATAGGTTTTCTTTTTTTTTTTTTAATACTGTAAAAATCCAGTTATTTATGTGAAAAACGGGGTGATATGAAGTTGAGAAATAGGTATGTTTAAACAGTTTGAGGCGTGTCAGTGTCAATGCCTGACTGTCTAAGATAATTGAGTCTGTTTATTAAAAACTAGTGGTACCCGCACGGCTTTGCCCGTAATAGAAAATTAAAAGGTCTTTTGGTTCGCCTGTATATTTACAAATAATGTGTGGTGAATTTTCTCGCCAATTGGCTTCTGCCCATGTTACGGTTCCACGTTATGATAATTTCGTAATTTACTCGTTCATCTTATGATAGTTTTGTTCTTTAAATTGGAATAGAAAAAGAACCACATCAAATTTTCGAAAAATTGCTTCGAGGTGCACACCCCCATGCTACAAACTAACTTTGTGCCAAATTTCATGAAAATCGGCCGAACGGTCTAGGCACTATGCGCGTCACAGAGATCCTGACAGACAGACTTTCAGCTTTATTTTTAGTAAAGAATAAAGATACAACATTCCATTTCCCACAACGCGAAATATCGACCTACACGAGGGGGTCTTGGTTCGATCCCTAACTCGAGACTCGACTGTACGTAACAGTTTTTGTGAGAAAAACAACAAATAATTACTTTGGTATACATAAATTATCTTTTAGTCTTCTCTTGTAGGAAAAGAACATTTGGAACAAAAGCATTATAGAATTTAAGCAACTGTGAGCTTGAAATCTTTTCTTTAAATTTCTGCAATTTTTACTTTTGAAAGAAAAACGTTTTATCTTCTCCCCGATTTCGCTATAAAAATGCGCGCTCCCAGAGTTAAAGCAAAACAACTTCCCAGACTCGCTCCGCATCTTGAAAGGGGAATCCCCTCCAAAAACGATCACTGCTCCTAACGGTTCACGTGATCGAAATGTGATGCTCACTGCGCTCCGTAAAAGAAGAAAATTGCGCATGAAATAGTCCCTTTTTAAAAATGGCTTTAACAAATTTCTTTATTAATATTTTTCCTGTTTTTTACTTTGATCTTAATAGAATACTGACCCCAAAAACAAATTATACTCCATTCCTTAATGATTCTGATCATTTCCGAAAAAGCTGACGATTCGCGTTTTGATTGGACACTCATATCGAAACTTTCTTGTCAATGACGTTCGGTACTTTGATTAAATTCATTCGCTGGTTGGCCATCACGCCAACTGGCGGGTCGGCAATACCGCCGTAAGAAGAATACGAGGTTAGTTTCTCTTTTAAATATTTTGTCTTAAAACATTTTTTTTTTTACTTAAACGGCATTATTCGAAAGAACGCGTTTGAGTGAATTTGGTGGCCAAAAACATTACACTACGAGTAGATTTACGTATTACCTAAAATTTATCTGAGAGCATAAAATTTTACTCTTAGGATCGGAGCATTGTCAACAGTTCTTTTCGTTTTCTTTTTTAGCTAAATGTCTTTAGTCATGTATTACTAAGTTATTTGAAAAAGAAAACTACAAGTACTATTGGTAGAAGAGTATTAAAGGTCTATAATGAGCCCCCCCCCCCCGCACCAAAGGAAAAAATTATCCCTCAACCCCCTCCCCCCTAAAAATGTCAATGGCGCAGTCTGTGCCATGACATCCCCCCTCCCTAAGTGGGCATCCCTGTCATTGCAAGATCAGGAGAAGACACCCCTTCCGTCCCTCAGGCTTTAAAAAGCAGTGTATTTGCATGCGCATACATGTTTTATTTTCTTCGTATAATAACTTCGAAACATTACTTTTCTGCAATGCATAATTTGTGTGTCAGAAAAAAAAACTTAAGTTTTTGTTTTTATTTATTTATTTATTTATTTTCAATATTTTTTTTACAAAGAAATCTTCGAGAATATCAAGTCCAAAACTGATAGAATCAAGGGCGGATACAGACTATCATTTTTGGAGGGGTCATGCTGAAGGATGACCCCCCCCCCCTGCACCTACACACGCATACATATAGACACCTACACCTACACATACACAAAAACATACACACCCCCTTCTCTTCATGAACGAACGTACGGTTTTGAGTGTGAAATTTTTTTGAAATTGTGTGTCAATAAAAAGCACCAAATCGGCCAGGAGTAAGATACCAAAAAGGGCATAAAGGTTAAACATTATTTCCATTTGCAATAAGAAAAAAAGAAGTACGGTTGGTTCTCTGTTTAACAACGCCTCTATTTAACGACTTTCTCTGTTTAACGACGGCTTTTCACGGTCCCAAATGGACCACTGTAGTGTTAAGAGCATTCTATTTAAGGACAATTTTCTGTGGTCCCTTTAAAGTCGTTAAACAGAGAGCCAACTGTATTTCAAATATTCATTTTCAAAAATAATTAAAGAATTGAAATTACTACTAAAATTGTTTACATTTCATTCATAAAGTGTTAAAACACAATGTCACGATAACTATTGTAGACGGCTTGGGGGGGGGGGTCATGATCCTCCCCTTGTATCCGCTACTGTGTAGATAGCATAGCACAACTAAGGGGCACAACCCTGAAGATTGCTGCAATCTTTGGGGGGGGGGGGGGGTTGGTGAGTGACAGCAAGCACGGGGCGGAACGCTCTAGTATATGAAAAAAAACTAAAACATTTGAAAAAAATATTTGTTATTCTTACTATTTATTTTAATTTTGCAGAATAACAACAGATTCTAATCAAGAACTTCCATAATTTTGAAGCATGATTGTTCTAAATACAAAGGTGTTAAACATATTTATTGCGTAAAATCAGCTTCAAGTTCTGCTTCACTTCAATTCAAGGAACAAATTAGCAATATTAGGGTAAGTTTTCATCAAAACACTTATTAAGTAGACTTTCTTTAAAAGAAAAAATGCATTAAAATTATAAATTAAATCTTGCAAAATTTAAATTTACTTCAATTTTTAAATAAGATATATAATGAGCATTCCTGAAAGTGTTACTTCCCTTCCCCCTCCCTAATTTAAAACTTAAATTCAAAAGAAGTGTGTCAATGTTGTTTATAATTCTAGGGGTGCCCACCTCCGGGGGCCGGTCGTGGCGCAGACTGCGGCATTGAAATTTCTAGGGGATGTTTTGAGAGGTATTTTTCTAATTTTCGGGGGAGGTCTTCGACATATTTAGAGGGGTGCGCGCTTGTCCTTAAAAAGAGTGTGCCGAGTGATTCCATATTCAGAATGAATAATATTTATAGTCTTAGCAAAGGAGAGTAAGAGATGGTATGATCCAGTTATTTCAAGTTTATTAAAATGGAGGACACCTATAGAGGCTAAATTTTTGCACAAATGGCGAAACGAAAGGTCATGGTTTTGAGCTTTTTAACCCCTGACACACAAAGGAAGGGGGTTATAAGTTTGATGAGTCTGTGTATCTGTGTGTCTGTCTGTGGCACTCTAGCGCCTAAACCGATGGACCGATTAAAAAAAAAAACATTGTGTAAAAGGAGAGTTGATAGAGTGTTCTTAGCTAGGTTGCATCTTTGGATGATGTTAATTAACGAAGATATTAATTAAAAACTTATAAAAGGTTTTTTGTAATTTTTGCAGTGAAAACGAAGTTAAAATTTTTAAAATTAATACCAAAATAAAGAGAATTTTTTTCCATGTCTGATAGAATGTTTGGCACTTCAATGTTTCATATAATTCAAATTATAACGTTTTTTTAAAGCGGATTTTAAGTGCTGCTAATCCTTCATTCAGCAATTTGTAACCGTATTCACTGTTGGCCGACAAGGAAATAAAACGCAATGATTTAAAATTTTTATCTGTTGCCAGTTTCTATTTAATAGCAAATAAAAACTTGTCACTGATTTTTAATAGTACAAGGCTTTTGAAAGGATTTTCAATTTTTCCTCTTGATTCAAGTTGTGACTCAGTCGAGGGTTTTTAAAATTTTTAATTTTATCGTTGCTTGTTAAATCCCAAACTACAGTCGAATCTCGACTTACACGAGGGATGCGTTCCAAGGCCCCTCGTATAAGTCGAAATTTCGCGTTTTGGAAAAGGGCATTTGTAAATTTTTTTTCTATAAACATGCCTAATTATTTTAGACACTTGTTAACACCATCTCAAACTGTTTTAAACCATTACTTAATCATAAATTACTATTTCTTACACAAAAAACTAATTTTAATTTGTATTTCCACAAAAAAAAAACATTTTAATCAACATAAAATACTGATAGAATGCACAAAATCAGTGATCAACAGAAAAGAAACATAAAATAAACCAGTACTGTACGTACAGTATGATGTAAAATAATAAAATGATGGACTATAATAATATTATACAGTAGACCCAGTAATGATGTTTGTAACTTCAAAAAATGAAGATGTTGATGATTTATGTTGCGTGATCAAAACATTCTATTTTATTTTTAAATACAGTTGCTTTGCTAGTTCTTTTATAACGTTTCCATCTGTGGCAACACTCCTCTTCGTGATTTCTTTTAATTCTCAATACAAGAGCAGCTTCCATTTTCATAATTATTGCATTTTGCTTAGACACTACTCGTCAAACTTTTACGGATTTCCTTTTCTTGACATAATATGTACATAAATGGAAAATTCACTCACAACTAAGTGTTTTTTAGACACTTTGACGCATTTTTTAGTTGTTTAAGCACATCGAGAACCTTTAGCTTTTAATTGACAGAAACTTTCTCTTTTTCTTTCTGTCTTCACAAACTTTAGATGGAAAAGGGCTCTTAAGTGTCATTATATTTTATTAACTTTTGCATTTATAAAGAAAAACCATGGTAAATCCATGGTAGAACCATGTTCAGACTAGTAGGATGCGGGAACTTCCGCTGCCAGTGATGCTAAAGGGATGAAGGTCCTTCGCCTGAAAAATATTTTTAGTAGTCAATAACAAAGCCGATACTTTCACACCACGATTCACGCGGGTGAGGAATTGGCGTTAAAATTATTTACTGGTGAAAAATTTGCGTTGTAGTCATTTTGCGTAAGTCGCAGAGGCGTAGCGTGACGAAACATTTTGGGGGGGGCACAGGCCTCTAACATCAGGGCAGATCCCCCCCCCCCCACCAACTTGGATTATAGCAGTACACTACACACACACACATTAACAATTCCTCGGAAGAAAAAATAGTATGTTGAGATGACTCAATTTTAGAAGAAACAAAGATTCTGTTCAAACCTGTTGGGTTTTATGCTAAAAATCACGAGTTTCAAAAAATTTTCTTGCACTAATTAAAACGAAGGAATATTGTTTTTCGCTCTTGCAGTGAGTATGACTTTAAAAATAATATTTATTTATCAAAATAATACGTGTTTCTTGATTAACTACAAAAAATTTTTAATTTAGCAATTTAAATAAACAATCTTATAAAAAGGTTAGAACAACATTATGATTTCACAATTTATGTTTATTATTACTGTGCTTCTTCTTAAGTGGTACGACAGCCCCGGGTGGGCCGTGGCCATTTCAGGAATTCATTGATTACTGATAGCTTGTTTTAATCTCCCTAGAAAGGAAATATAGCGTGTTAGCATTATTTTGAAAAATATTACGTATAAAGTACGGTTATGAAAGTAAGTAATTTTATTGTCGCTGCATCATTCGATGTCTTTCTTATTTAAAGGTTGAGTCCGGTTCCGGGTCATTTCCTTGAAACTCAAAAGTAAACAAGAATGAAAACCAAAGTTATTCCCTTCTGTTCAAAATACTCATTAAATCAATTCCATATATGATTGTGTGTGTAATTAATGTCAAATTATGACTGCTTCTATTTATATTTCTAAGTAATAGAATTGGCTATTTTTAGCTTGTACACCCCCGATTGAGAAATATCTTGTTCTGCTATTAGAAAAGACATATAAAGAATGAATGCACGCAGTCGACAAACGTCGCAGATTCTCAAGAAAGGACTATTTCTTAATTGAGGCGGAAATTTTTTTTTAAATAAGTAAAAAATCTTAAATTCTTGAGAATAAATTTGTACTGTATTTCACGGATTCTGGCGGATATAGTCCATATGTAACAGGTATTTTTAACTTTAAGCTCAGCATCTTTTTTTTTTTTTGCATTTTTACGAATGACCTAATTTTGATTTATTTCGCAATATATTTTTTGAAGCATTTTAAACCTGTATCGAATAGGGCTGAATTCTTTTCCTGTGCTAATGCGTAGTAACAGTTGATAAGCAAACCCATCTTAGTTACAGCTCTTATTGTAAAAAAAGTGGTGCATACACGTACGTCAGGGTTTTAAGAATAGCTTATCAAAGAATACAATTGCATTGCAGTTCTTTGTAATCATAGCTGAAATTCTACTAAAAGAAGCGAAAGAACCGTACATTTCCCTCAACTTAGTTTTAACTTTTATATATAAATAGCTTAAAGTTTGCCTAAAATGATAAAATCTAACAAAAATTGGAAGGCAATACTGGAGCTCGGCGGCTCGGCCCCTGTGAGCTCCTATGCGAATTTAACTCTGTTTTCCAAGTTACGTTTGTGCTACGCCTTTTATAGCAATATTTGTTACAAACACTATGTTGGTTTTTTCTCACTAATTTTTTTCATACAAAAATTAATGTTTTACAATATCTTGTAATGTCAGTAGAAATTGAGCCTTCTATCGGTTGAGGATGCAAATTTTTCTACCAGATCGTCAAGCTCGTTGGGCTCCATCAATTGTGCTGTAACCTCCTGTTCAACAGCCATTAACCCTAATCCGCTTAATCTGTCCTGCCCCATAGTAGTCCTCAAATATGTTTTTAGACGGCGAAGAGTGGAAAACGATCGTTCTGCGTTTGCTGTAGTGATAGGCCATGACAGTGCTACTTCAAACAGCTCCAAAATAGAAGGGATACTAGTTGATAAGTTGTGTTTCAGGAATGAATTTCCAAATTCTGATAGAGTGGGAGACAGATTGTTGAAGTTTAATTTTGCATAGTTGTGATAAAATCGGAGCTGTGTGGTGACGTCAAATTTCATTTTGTAAAATTCTTTAATGCTATCTGCAGAGGACTCATTTAAGGGATCTTTTAAATTGAGAAGTATGTCTGAAATAACTTTGATTTTACTATAATCATTTTCAGAAAATCTCTGTCTTAAATTGAAGAGGATAGTGTCTAATCCTTGGTAGTAAATATTAACTTTGTATGCCTCTTCTGCAGAAGTAGGAAAAAATGCCGATTGGAAATTTCCATCGTCAAGTCTTCTTGGCACTTTTCTTTTCCGGTGGAGGTGTGGTTGTCTAATTTCGAAACCGTCAGAAGAGAGTTTGTTGCATACGTCCTCATTCTCCCCCCAAATACGCTTAAAATACTCATCATTTCTCTCAGATGATAAACAGTGTAGCAGTGCTTCGACTTTTGAAAAAAAAGATGAAATGTCCAATGTTATGCTTTGTATTTCTTTTGACAGAATATCAGTCACACTTAAAACACGGAACAAAAATTTTAAACAGAATATAAATTCAAAGTTCGTTACTAATGTCAGCAAGCCATCTGCTTGACTAGCTATTTTTACATCTGACGAATCATCGGAAATTTTAAGTAGTGTCTGAATTATCTCTTGCAAATTTTCTATCACCACTGATAGAGCACGATGACGAACTGTCCAACGTGTTTTGGACAAACTACAAAGTCTTCTAAAAACTGAACCTTCACTTTTCTTGCAAATATTTTCAAATATTGCGAACCTTTTTGCAGATGCATTTATTAAGTTATATAATGAATTGACAACGCTAAGAGCATTTCTCAGCTCCTTTATTTCTTCACAGAATCGCATTACTGCCAAATCAAGAAGATGAGCGTGGCAGTGAGTGTATAGTGCTCTTGGTTCTTCATCTTTGAATTTTGCAGCAACTCCGTTAAATTTTCCACTCATATTTGAAGCGCCATCGTATGCCTGTCCACGCAGTTTGCTCAAATCTATCCCTGTTTTCTGCAAATAATTTTTTATAGTACGATGCAAATTTTCTCCGGTCGTCTCTTCAACGTCAACAAATCCCAAAAACCTTTCTTTAACTAAAAAGGAATCTGCTGTTTTCTGTGGATACCTCACGCAAATACTGACTTGCTCTTTTGTGCTACGGTCGGTTGTTTCGTCGCAAATTATTGAAAAAGCAGACGCAGAATTTACTTCATTAACAATATCGACTACAATCTTGTTTTTTATGATATTTATTATTTCGTTCTGAATCTGGCCACTCTTATATGAATGAATTTTTGAGCTCATCATTTGGATAATGTCCACTCCTTTATCTTTAGCACGAAGCTGTAGCAACTCAAGGAAGTTCCCTTTGTTCAGAGAAGACATTGTTTCATCATGACCCCTCAAAGCTAAGCATTGCTTACCCAAAAACAAAATAGTTTCAATAACAAACCTCAAATACGTTCTATTTTGTTGCACTTGCTTTGTATGAGCATAAGACAAATCGTCACATATGGTGTTACCACTAATTTTCTTCTCATTCCAAAACTGCAATGATTTCAAATGCATCTCTGATTTTTCATGCTTTCGGAATTTTTCCAAAGCTTTCTTCCAGTTCGAAACCCCTTTTCTTGTGAAATTATCTTCACCCCGACCTGATTTTTCACAACAAAATAACCTGCAGTAGTAGCAGAAAGCTGCATCTTTCATAATGCTATACTCAAGCCAAGGAAACTCAGAGTACCAAGAGTCTTTAAAACTTCTAGACTTTCCTTGACATTTCTGAATTTTATTAAAATCTTTCGGCTGAAAAGGACCAGTGTTAATATTTGCATATCTTATGCCATTAGCAGGATCACCATTGTTTATTTCGGTATCTCATTGTTGACTTTGAAAATCATCAGTAGGCTTTGATTTTTCTTCATCTATGGTAATCAATTCTTCATCACAAGATTCATCATCGCATAACATATTATTAAATTCTATTGCTTTTGCAACATCTGCAAATTCCTCAGTGTTATCTTCATTACTTAATAATTGGTTTGTTGAAGGCTTAGAGTTTTCTTCGATCCTAGCTACGAATTCACCATCATTGTTTGTTTTAATAGAAGACGAACTCTCTGTCACAGAAACTTTTTTGAAAAAAGATAAAACAGTTTTCTGTTTCAACATCTTGCAGATGAAGAGATTTAAGTCTTAAAACTCAAGAGCAAGACGAAGTATTCATTTCAGAATTTATTCGATACTGCATGATAGCTAAATCTTTGGAGAGAAGAGATATTTTCCTTTTCAAGAATCGGAAGAGAATGAGCCTTTCTGCACAAAATGTTCAACTCGGCCGGCTTTTTCTTTCCGCGAGAAACGTCTATTATCCTTTAAAAAGACTCTTTTCTGAGAACTCTTTCTGGGAGGTCAATCATGATACTCTAAGTAGTCCCACAGGGACGATTCCCTGCTGTTCTGTCACTTGATGATCTCTTATTCTGTGATGTAGTCATTAACTCCCTGTTGATGGTTCCCAGGCCCAGGCAGGGTCTTTAGAAGAGGAGACGTTCCCAGGTTCCCATAACGGCACTTTACCTGATACACTGTCATTGTGATACAGGTGCCAATTACAATAACTAAAAACAGGCGGTAAATGGTAGGCGGCGGCTTTGGAAGTTTGTCATACTGTTGGGAGCCTTGTGTTACCAGGCATCCGTAAATGAACATTTTTATTGCAGTCATTTATCAGAACTTTTCACATCGACTAGCGACCGCACATGTCGTAAAAGGAGCTGAAGATACTGAAGTTCTTCACGAAAATAAACTTTAGAGTTCATCTTCGGAAGAATAAAATTTTTATTAATGAGTCGCATTATGTTCACAAAAATTTAGATTAGTATTTAGAATGCATTTTAAATTTACATTTTACGATATTTAACCCCCAATGAAATACTGTTTGGATGGGGATAGTTATCCTATATAGATAATTTGAAAAAAAAAAAAAACAGTTACAATCAATACCGGATCAAGTCAAGGGATGCCCAGTCCTTGTAAATTTGGTGTCTCCCTCTCACAAGAAAATTATCACATTTTCAAAGTAGTAATTTCCAAAAATGGGTTGAAAAAAAACTTACTGTATGGCTTCCCTAAAATTCTGTTGTCCAGGTTCTCGTTCCTGCAACGTTCCTGTTCCGTGTGTTAATCAGGCCCAGGTTAAAACCTCAAAACAATTTTGTGAAATTCCTAAGACCAATTATGTCAGCTTAACTTAACTTTTTTGAATAAAAAGAAATCTGACACATATATATAGTTTCATTGTGAATTAATTTATCACACGCAATGCACGAAATCAGCGGTACCTTGAGCGTCAAATAAAGTGCAAAGGAAATTCAAGAGCAGTTGTACCCTCCCCCTCTCTCCTCCTCAAATAATGCCGTTTGCATAGTTAAAATAAAAACTAATCCTTTATTTACTGTTATAATTTCAAACACATATGCATAAGAAAATGGTTGTTAAAAAATGGTTATTTTAACATTTTTTCGACTTCAAAAATCTTACACTGCCTTGGAATAAGCCTCTTTTTCGATAACCAGTGAAGACATGGGGATTGCAAAATAGTCCGTTTTTAACAAATACATAATTAATTCAAAACCCCTCACGACTAAAATGGGCGCATTTTTTCATCATTTCATATATCGTGCCATTTCTAGTGTAATTTTTTGTAAAACTTATCGTTTCAGTCGATTTTTTCTTGATCTGCCTCTGCAAGCAGCGCAGAGACGATGAGCAGTGAGTGAAGTTATTTTTACTTTACTTGATTCTTATATGCCGATTTGAAAGATTTTGTAATTGTAACAACTCCTCCGAGCTCCAAGGCTGCGGCTATAGGAAATTTACACATTATTGCTACTTTACTGGGGAATGTCAGCATAAAATGAAAGTAATAAGTAGCCGCGTAGAAACTCCTGAGATGATTTTCGTTTTAATTTCGGGACAACAGAGGCAACCAATTTTAGTAATAAAAAAATCTGTTCAGCAAGTTGGGGGGGCACGTGCCCCCCCCCGACCCTACGCTTCTGGTAAGTCGAATCGCGTTGTAGCGGGAGTCGACTGTAATCTTAATTAAAAAAAATACTACTTCAATTGGGTTGTAGACAATTGAAAGAGTTTTACCATAAGCAGTTGTTACTCGCAATGGAGTTGATAGTTTTAAGAGGACTCTTAATCTTCATTAAAGATTGATTAACAGATAAGGACCAGCCTAGCTAAGCCCAGAGCCTGTTGCTGGTCATTGCGTTTGTATTTATAAGCAATATATGTGTATTTTAATTTTATTCAGATAAGTAATTAAGAAACTAGGTTTTTTTTTTTTATATATATAGCAGAACCTTCAAGACAAGAATAGAACTTGAAATGAAGGCTAGCAAGAAGTGTGAAAATGACTCATCCTATTTTTATAATACAGTATCTGCTACAGGATGCGACATCTACGGATGTGTTCATCTACTACATAATGAAGAGAATGAAATAAATCCAGTTTCTTACATTAAGGAAATTGGCTACTCCAACAATATGAATCATAAGAATCTGTTGTTGTCATAGTCTTCTATTTCTTATTCTGCTGGGGATAGGTGCTTGTAATGTTGAACTGGGGTATTAAGTAAAAGGAATATTAATAACGAAAATTTATCTAAAGTTTATGTGTAAGATTCAGAAAATACTAGCTTATTGATTCAAAGTTGTAATTTTAGTTTAAAAGTAAAGTTTTGGATTTGGAAAATTTCATACTGTAAAATATGTATTGTTTTTAATTGATATAAAATGCTCTCTGAATAGGCATCAATTGATTTTTCAAAAAATATTGTTAAACAATGAAATTTATTAATGTATTTTAGTTTTCTCATATATTTTTTTTAAATTTAACTGACATTATTTCCATTCATTTTTATCAATGCATGAATAAGTAATATGTTGAATCATTATGTAAATAAATCCATAACTGGTGCTCTTGATTAAAACCAAATTAAGTTTTTTTTTAAATTCTTTTTTTCTTAAAATATGAAGTGAGTAGAAAAAGATTCCCAAATTTATCTTGTAGTTTTCACTAGTATCTTTCAAAAGATGGGGCACCCCCCCCCCTTAAGTATTAAACGTGTTGAAAATTATAAAATGTCATGAAGCTTTTAAGCTTGCTATTTTTTTTTAAATTTTGGGGGCGACAAGATCATTTACTTTTAATTTTTTTTTTTTTTTCATTTTCAAATTTTTTCTTCTACAAGTCCTTAAAGTTTGATTCTTTCCCCTTTCCTCATCTTTAGGGCAACATGGTTGAATTGCACAGAAACACTGTAATCAATAATTTTAATATACATGTGGCAATGATGGTTGCACTGAAGTAAATTTTAATGGCATTTGAGACTGTTGTTTTTAAACTTTTTTCAATCCATGCAAATCTTTGTTTTATACTCATGTTGGTTATGCATCTTTTGTAATTGGATTTTGTTATCTTTTGTAATTGGATTTCCACAGTGCAGTGCTGTAGGGTAGGGAGGGGGGGGGGCTGTCCCCCAAAATATTTCTCCAATTCATGTAAAAATAATGCAGATATAGTGAAATCATCTTACAATGAACTTCAATGGATCAGAAATTTTGTTCGTTATATTGGAATTCAAGCAATGTATTGGAAATTAAACCGTGACTGAAAATTTATTTTGTGGAAAAGGAAATTTTGTTGTATTGGCATTCGTTGTGACCAGTGATGTCCCAACCAATTTTTCGGAGGGTATACTCTCAGAAACCCATTGTGCACAATATTTGTATGGGATCATATACGTACAGTTGGCTCTCTATTTAACAACTTTCAAGGGACCACAAAAATCGTCCTTAAATAGATTGCTTTTAAAACTACAGTGGAGCATGCTGGTCCGTGAAAAGTCGTCTTTAAGTAGAGAAAGTTGTTAAACAGAGAGCCAACTGTATGTCTAAAAAATGTTTGAGAGCATACGGCATATATGGAGTATACCGTATGAGAACACTCCCGGTTATAATGGAATTTCACAGTATAATTAAATTGGTTTCAAACCACCAGTTTTTTTTTTTTTTTTTTTTTTTTTTTTTATATTCAGTACCCCTATATATTTTTCCCACCACAGCACTGCCACTGTGGGTTTTAAATGCAGTTGAGAAACATCTTCACCATCTTTCCAAACACCTTTTAGGGTTTTTAACAGATTATGTATGCTTACAAACTTGCATTTTGTAGTATTTCGTGCAAAAATGAAAGTAAGTATTCAAGACGAGAGATTGATTATTGTGTTTTTGTTTGAAACAGCCTAACTCAGACACATGTTGGGCACCTCTCTTATCATAGCATCTGCTAACTCTTTCTATGAGGTGTTCGATACTGCGTCAAAATTTTCAAACCATAACCATGTTCGGTTTGGACCAAACACTGACGGGAAATCTTAACATCTGATTTCTGTAATAAGAGGTTTTTCTAGCAACAAAGAGGGAAGAGCAGACAGTAACATCACTACAAAAACTTCTCCAATTTTTTAACTGTCTTCATATGTATTTTATGCATGCAATACAAATATATATATAGATTTTGACTTTTTAAAACTTACATGGGTTTTTTCTAATATTTCTTAAATTTAAATGTGTTGATCCCAGATCACTTTCAAGAAGCTAAAAAAAATTTGGGGGTTTTAAATACTGTTAAGATTTACTTTGCAATAGCTATTAATTTAGCATGAAACAAGTTTCCTTTTTAAAATTCCTCTAAAGTAGATAGCCTTATTACTTCCCTCGGCTGTGAATTATTAATAAGAAAATTTTGTTTTTATAATAGAACTGGAAGACACTTATTTATGAAAAATTTCTCATTTTAAAGAATTGTTGCAAAAGAGCCTACTTTATGTGCTCCTAAACACAAACCATAAAATTTGCCTCAGAGAAATAAGCACTATTACTGAAAAATATTGAGCATGCTAAAATGTTTGTTTGAGTTTACAAAACTGGTAAATTTATTGTGAAATTTAAAATAAAAATTTTTAATTTATTTTCTTTTAATGTTTTATTTTTGATATGTTAAAAACAAAATTTTAAATACAATGAAACCTGCATAAGTTGACCACCTGCGGTGCACTACTTCAGTGGTCAACTTAAACAGGTGATCAACTTACAGAGTTTGATTTATATGATAAGGGCTCGTGCCTGAAAAAAATCGGTCAACTTACAAGGGTGGTCAACTTCACAGGTTTTACTGTATAACATTATTTGAATTGTAAATGAAAACTTCTGCTTTTTATGAACTTTTTTCCTTGGTGTTGTTGTTATTTTGTGCCAGCAAGGCTAACAATTTTGAGGTGTGATGCCTCACTTTTCCAACTGTACCGTATGTTTATAGGCTAGGCTTTTATTTGCAGCATAACAACACATTCACACAAAGAGAGGACAAGGACAGGAGAGAGAAAATACATCCATGGGAATGGAAAGTACGAGCCAGGGACCTCCGTATCACAGTCAGACTTCTCTGACCACTATATAAGGTGGCCAGCAACTTTTTCCCTTGTGTGACACAATTAGTTATACAATTAACCTGGGTTCAATTGGTTTTGGAGCTCTCGGGAACTTGGTTCCTGTTCTTCTTTTCAACTCAATGTGAATTTTGACACAATCAAGATTATTTATATCAAATTTAAGCGAAGTTCATAAATATAAGTTTCACATGAGTATATATGTTTTAAACGTACAGAAAAGTTCTGAATAAATTCATGTATGCTTGTTTGTGCAGTTACATTTTGGTTAAGCAATATAAGCTTTTAAAAAATTCATATTCCTCTGTTATTTTGCCTTTAAAAATTTAATATTTGAAGAGTCTGCTGGAAAATCAACCAAGTTCACTTTTTGATAAAATCTAGTTTTGATGTTTTATTTATTCATTCTATAACATAGATGATACTTTTGGCATATCAAATATTTAATTAAATATTATTTTAACACAAATTATTTTTAAAATGTATTTCCTTTGCTCATTTTACTAGTTAAATAAAATTATATTTTTGTTTTATTTGAAATCGGTCCAGTTGGACTAAGGCAATTTTTCCAGTGACCTCTTTGTTTGTTAAACACCAAATGTAACTTATGGACTACATTAGTTCTGTTTGAAATGTATAATTGCAGTTGCAGTGCATTTATTTCCTTTTCAACCTGTATTACAGTTATCAGAATAGTAATAAAAAAAGAAAGACAAGCAATGTTTCTTTCCTTTTGCAAAATCAACATATTTTGTACGTTTTTCCTCTCCTAATAATTTTTCTTTTTCTGTAATTAAAAAAAGTATAGCTTCTGGCAATTTTTTTTTTTTTTTGTGTTCTCATTTTTGTACGGTACATTTTCGTTAATGTACCAAAACAATATTAAACTTAAAATTTTGAAACAAAGACAGTAATTTAAAATATAAAACCTTATAAATCTATTCATCTAATTTAAGCTTCTGAAAGATTTTTACTTTTTCATAAAATTTTAATTTATTTACTACAGATTCCCAAGCATATTTAAGAACTACTTGCACTTTTGGGTAAGTCTTTTATTTTGGAAAAAATACAACAGAGATTATTTATAACGCCAACTTACAAAACACACTACTTTTCAGAAGTAAACACTCAAGTTTTTCAGTTAAAAAAGTACCTATACTCTATTTTGCCTTGCAAACCAACTTCTTCATCTTATCTTTTCCAAGGTTTAAATGATAATAGCATCCATAGTAAAAATAGTACCAGATTGTTATAGAAAACAGCTGTTATGCAACCATGCATGATGAAACGTATTTTTTTTTTTTTTTTTGAAAATGATCGTAAAAATTGCATGATTTGAACTTTAATACTCATTAAAGTAAAAACATTTGGCAAACATATTCATATATTCCGAATATTTTCTAAATTTTGAAGGGGGAAAAAGATTTTGTGAACCACAATATTTAGGACGTTGCTACTACTCCTCGAAAATAAGCAGCTATGATTGGCTAACGTAGTCTACTCCAGTAGGGACTACTTATTGGCAAAATAATCGCTCATTTTGGCGAAAAACTTCTAATTCTACAGGAAATAAATTACATGACGAATTATACAGTTGAGTAATATTGTCGGTTGCCATTTTTTTCTTGCGTAAAGAGAAATACTTTCGGAATCAATATTACAAAAGCTTTGAGGCTTTGTCGTAAGCGAAAGCATTTTAAATGTTTCCTTTTTGATTACCTATTCTTTAAGAAATGCTGATGTGTATGAGAATTTTGTGGGATCCTTATTGCGATGAGGACTTTCCTTGAATTTGTTTATTTCCTTTTTTTGTGGGGGGGGGGGGAATGTACTAGTACTAGTTCTTATGGGTTTTCGAACTAGTATTATAGAGCAGAGTTCCTACATTTTTAGAGGGCGTAAGGGGTTAAGAGCTATGCATTGGAAAGGAGATCTCTTAATACTCTAATGGAGACTTTTGGGGAATGTTTTTCTTTTTATAATATAGCTTGAGTTCTTGAGTATTAAATGTCACCATTCACAGGGATGCCCACCTAGGGGGAGGATCATGGCATTTTTAGGGGGTGCTTTTAGGGGTTTTTTCATTCGGGGGGACTCTTGCTCGGGTGTTTTTTGCGATTTTGAGGAGTTGCGCCCTTGCCCATCGGGGATGAGCACCCCTGTCATTCAAATGAAGATTTTCAGGGACTACTGTCCTTAATTTGATGCATTGCTTGAACAGGACCGTTGACGTTATTTAGGAAGAAATATACGCGGAGAGAGAGAGTTCATGGTACACAGGCTGCTTTAACTAGGTTTTTTAAGGGGCTAGTTTTAAGTGATATGTTTATCCTCATTTTAGAGGGACTCTTTTTACGGAGGGGGGGGGGTACTCCGGCCATAGACGCCCATATGGGTGGCAAGTGAGGGCTCAAGCCCTCCCCCCTTAGAAATCACAGAGGTGTCCCCCTAAGGGCAAGGGCGGACCCCTCTCAATATTGCGCTCCTCCCCCCCAAATGAGAAAAATACGCCTCCTTATAAATATTTTAATGGCGCAGTCTGCGCCATGACCCCCCCCCCCCCCAGGTGAGCACCCTCGGAAATTAGAACTTCCTTGGTTTTAGTACTTTTTAAATGTATTAACATTTCTCTATAGCTACTAATGAATAAGTTATTATAAATGTCAAATGTTTAATAACTCTAATCTGTACAGAAATCGGTTTCCACGGGGAAAATATATCCTGCTACGGAGAAAATATCTGGGCCCGCTCTTCACAAAATGTTGCATATGAGTGCCCATTATCCGGGATCACAATGATATATCAATATGGTATTAAATGGAGTTAAGACATCGCTCATGAGAAAGATAAGGCACTCTTGATACTATTAAACTGTTTCTTCATTCCAAGATTGTAACTTTTGGGGATTAGGAGGTGTCGACGCCCCCCCCCCCCCCCGTCATAAAAAATTTTTTGGACTAATGTCAACTACTATATTTTATCTTAATGAATATTGGCAAGGTCAACACTATTCCGAAACTGTTGACTTTTTTTGTTCAGCATCATTTTTAGTATTTCTTCAGGAGAGAAATCCGACTCCGACTTTGTATGCATATCGCGCGTCAGCATTACGTTAACGTCATATGTTCCTAAGCATGAATCTTGCTTTGTAACCGTGGTTCTGAGCTACGCACAGACAGCACAGCTTATTTGGACGATATAGTTATGAATCCCCTACTGTATATATGCACAATGGGAGAGGGGAGCATGAGTGTCCTCGGTTCCAGGGCTGGATCTGCGTACCTGCAGACCCCGCGGTGCAAGGGGCCCAACGTCCCAAGAAATTGGGGATAAATTGAAAAAAAAGTTAATTAAATAAATAAAAATAAAAAAATACACAAAGACTTAATTACGTCACACACATACTACTAAGGGAAGAGCCCTACAGATTTTGGGGCACAAAATTTATAGATCCGGTCCTGCTCAGTTCAAAGTAAAATAAAAAACAGAGCCCCTGATGGTCAAGAAAAAAATTGGGACTACCAATAGAGGACCACCAGAGCTTGAGTTTTCCTTCAATCGGAGACTACCCTCCTTTAAGACTAAACTGTCCAAATAACGGGCCTGACCCCCCCCCCCCCCACCCACGACTATATGGCCTATTGTGGCAATTGTCCCTGATAAAAAACAAGTACTTTGTGCTGATTAACTAATACGAATACGACGTCCGCAGCCAGCAGGGGCGGACACAGAAAAATCATTTGGAGGGGGTACGGAAAATTGAATAGCCCCCTCCCCCGCCCCACCTTCGATGTTTCATAATTAAAGTTTTAATGACTTTATTTCTCCTTTATCTAGGAATCTACTTCGAAGTACATGAATATTTTGCACTAATATACTTTTAATGTGGACCGAAAACAACTTTAATGTTTCAAGCCATTTAAATACTAAACCCATATAATGTCACCGAGATGCTAGACAATGAGCAGTTTTACTCAGGAACATTTGCCATTAAGATTATAACACAAGGGCAAGGTTATTAAATTAACCCATACCTCATTTGAGTTTTTAAAATTAATTTATAAAGAAAATCATAACATATAAGTTTTACTGAAGAATTCAGAAACTATTTTTGTGTGAATTTCAATACAATTGCTGATTTGTTCTTTAGGCGCGCCTACAAATTAAAAAAGAAAAATTAAAAAAATCAAAATAATTATTGATTCCATCAAAGAAGAATTAGTGGACGAATCGCGATAATACGGTCCCTTGAATTCGAAATTAGTGAGTTAAATATATTCTGCAACTCTGAGCCTCTGACTCCAGTAATACTTCCTTAGCAAGCAAATATGCTGTGTGTGTTTTGTGTTCTTTTTAATTAACTACGTAAAAAATGCAAAAGAAAAGTCAATTAAAATGTAATAAATAAAGTAGTGAAATTAATTCATCCTTTGGGGGGGGGACTCCCAGCCAGTGCAGCGTAGATTAGGGTTGGTGACAAAACCCTTCCTGGAACGTTAGTCCAAAAAAAAAAAAAAAAACTCAAAACCATTTATTCCTAGAAAGAAAAAAAGTGCGATTTTTCCGTTTATGTCTTAGTTAGGAACAACTACCTTAGCGCATTACAGAAGTGGGAAAAGCAGATTCTGTATGCCGAATTTGGAGTTTAGGTTAGGGTAGGAAAAAAAAAAAAACGCCAAGAATAATCTTTTCACGGATTAATTGGTAAAATAAATTTAAGTGATTGATATGCTAATTAATGGACGTATCTCAACTCCACATCAAGGAAAATTGATATTCCGTTGAGATTCTTGAGTCATTAAATACAAAATTAATCAAAAAATTTATTTTCCTTTTTTCTTCCAAATATAAAATATGTATACACAAACCCCAAATAATGAGGAAATTAATAAAATATTTATAAACAAATAAAAATTTTATGTTTTAAATATTTATTTAGCGAGACTAATTTTCGGCGTCATGGTTACAAATCGTCTGCATTCAAGGCTTACCTCAAATAGTTTTTGCATAAAGGTTTTTTTTTTTTGTATAAAATCAAGTATTTTTGGGAAAAACATCTAAAAATACTTAATTCTGGTAAGGATAAAGGTATAACATTATACGCTGTAAGTATAATCTTTATGAAAAGTGCACGAGTGCAATTTGATCATATCTTATCTTTATCACCCCATCCTTATTACTAGTTTTTTTTTAATGAAAATGCCTCGTTTTACCTAACCTAGAAAACCACTGGTCATGATATGAGCGTGAATTTGTCTACTCCCATTCTATATATAGAAACAAGAAACTCAACGAGTAGGGTCCTATCGCAATTCGTGATTTCAAGAAACATAATTTGAATTCAAGACGTCAAAATTCAAATGAATGGCAGGAGCTTTTTTTTCTTTTCTTTTTCAAGTTACAACAATTTATACGTTTTCAAGTAAAATTGAAATCAAAGTTTATGTGTGGTTGTTAGTCGGCTCAAAGCTTATGAGTGCTACCGTTGAAGCTTGCGTTGGTCAGCTGTTGAGAATTTCCGCTAAGGATGTTTCGTTATTTCGTTTCAAGATGAACCATTTGGATAGTTTGTTTTATTAGAAGCAGTGCTTATCAGTGCAACTTTTTTGCTTTTTTGTTCCTTTTATGTAGTTGATATTGCTACCGAATCGAATTAGCCATTTTTACTTCAAGGTCATTCATAGGTCAAGATGGCGACGTTTCGGTCTCTTGGTGAATTGTTTTCTTTTCTCTTATCGAACATAGCGTGTCAATGTTCCTCGTCGTTGAGCGTTTAGTTTTTCACATGCAGGTGTCCCACTTTCGACAGAGGTTTCCCGAGTCGTTCGGTGGTTGCTTCCTCTTGGCTCCTAGGTAAGGAGTTCTCCTTTTGTTTCTTTCTCTTTTTTATTTTTGCTGTGCATGAACCAGGTCTCCATGGAGGCACACAGCCACACACAAAATGTCTCAATCACAGACCTCATCTCCGAGGCAAATGACAAAGGGGTCACCTCCTTTCCCATTTTTGTAACTGGGATCGGCACGGATAAACTCCCTCGGAACAAACCTAAGGATATTAAGGCGGAAATTATTTCCAAGGTCAGCCATGCAAAAGATATATCTAGCATAACTTTCACTCGAGGAAACAGTATTCTAATAATTTCTGAAAGTATAGAATGTGCGAAAGAAATTGCTAAACTAACTACCCTTCTCAATGTTAAAATACAGGTTCACGTCATAAATGAAAACTACACGTCTCGCTTTTTAATTAAAGACATCGATACAGAAGTTTGCATGTCGGATTTGATAGCAGAAATTGAACTCGAAAATAAAATGAAGGTTCTAGAAGCCAGGCGTTTTATAAAAAATACCCCCCAGGGCAAAAACCCTACTGAAGTTGTATTAATTACAATTATTGGATTCCAGCTGCCTGAACATGTTAAATTGTTCCTAATGAAAAAAAAAATTACCCTATTCATCGATAAACCACGGCAATGCGGGAACTGTCATGCCTATAATCATGCCACAAGCAAATGCTCTGAAGCGGGCTCATGTATCAATTGCGCTGAGAGACACAGCGAGGAAATCTGTGCACACCCCCCTAAATGCGCGAATTGTGGGGAAGGACACCCGGCAAATTTCAACTCCTGCCCAAAACGAATCAGTGAAGCAAAAATCTTAGAATTTAAATGTACACAACATCTCAGTATCACTGAAGCCCGAAGGAGATGCCAAAAGGCAAAAAATACATACGCTTCTGTTACAGTTAAAGAAACTAATGGGAACTTTGTCACAAGGGATGAATTGAATAATACTCTCAAGGAAAAGATGTTAGAATTTGAAAAAAAAAATGAAGGAAGACATTCGTAGTCAGATCAGTCAACTTCAAAGCTCTATCGAGGAAGTTATGAAAAGCTGTCTTTCGCAAATTAATTACAACGTCACAAGACTAATGCAAGGGTTTCTCAGCAACACAGGGAGTAAAAACAAGTTACCTCCCTACAAATTTGATTCGGACTTTGAAATTAATTTCAGCAAGCGAAAAAAAAATGCTCCTCCTGTCGATACGATTGGGAACGGGAACCAAATGGAAATTGAGGCCAGTGGGCCGTCGTCTGGGGTGATTTAATGGCCCTTTCGGGCTTTTGTCTGGTGCGTTCGTATTTTTCCTTTTCTCCGGTTTTATTTGGTTCCCCATGGCAAGTTGCTATTTAGTTCATTGGAATGCTCGTAGCATATCTAACAAACGCACCTGGCTCTATTCTTCCTTTTTTCATAAAGCCGACATCATTGCCGTCCAGGAGACTTTTTTGAACAATAACACTACCTTCCATCTGAAGGATAAAATCATTTTTCGCAAAGATAGAGAAAACCGACCGGGAGGCGGACTTTTGACCGCCATTAATAACAAAATTTCTGCTAAAACCATCAACATGCATCTCCCTCCATCTCAAACTGAAATCCTTGGGATTGAATGCCTGCTAAACGGCACCACTTTAAAAATTTTCAATGTTTATTCTCCCTCAGGAAACTGGAGCAACTCCTGGCTAAACGCTTTTAAAAATTTTCTTACTCCCCCCTTTTTGATCGTTGGCGATTTTAATATTCACCATAGTGCCCTTGGCAGCACTAATAACTCCCGAGATGCGGAGGTGCTCCTTGACTGGATTACTGAGAATAATATGGCCCTTTTAAACAGCTCTACCCCTACATATTTTTCAATCAACAATAAACCAGCTCTTTTGGACCTCAGTATCATGTCTCTAGACCTATTCAACATCATTTCTTACGAAGTACATCCAGACCCTTTCGACAGCGACCACCACCCAGTCAAGATCCACCTTCCCCATCTCGGGACTATAATCAGCAAACGCTGGAAACTGAACTGGCAGGATTACCTCAAGGAGGTGAACACTCAGCTCTCCAATAGTAACGATTTCGACCTCAATACTTTTAGTAAAATGATGAATAATTCCCTTCATAAAAATAGCAAATTGGATGCCTTTAAACACAATAATAATAATAATCCCTGGTGGAATCAGGAGTGTAATATTCTCTTGGGCAAAAAAAGGAAATTCCTACGCATAGCAAAAACGAAATTTAGCAAAGAGGCTTGGAAAACATACAAAAGGATGAGTGCACAACTAAGAAAACTCTGTAATAGATTACGAAGAGAATTTTGGAGCAAGACCATGTACATGGCATACAAAAATCACAGTATCTTTAAAATCATAAAACATCTTAATAATCGCCAACTGGAGGAAATTAACTCCAACCTCATCCTTAAGATTCGTACCAATGAAATTCATACACCCATAGCCCAAGCTAATGCCTTTGCCACTATTTTCAAGAACATAAACATAAACATGGTAATACCATTGGATTTCAGTGGAAGCAACGACTTGGATAAGGATTTCACTATTACTGAATTAGAAGAAGCTATTAAAAATAACCGAAATTCATCTCCTGGCCCCGACAATATTTCCGCAAAAGCTCTGAAAGGAATCTCTCACACCAACCTTATCCAGATCCTCAATATGCTTAACCATTCCTGGTTAACCGGGGAAATCCCAAATTTTTTCAAGAGTGCCCATATCATCCCTATCCACAAAAAAGGTAAAAGTCGCGAAGATATATCCTCGTATCGTCCTATATCACTCACCTCCACACTCGGGAAAACTATGGAAAGAATGCTCCTCAAGCGTTTAATTGATTATAGCCTAACTTCCAATATCTTTCCGCCCAATCAATTTGGCTTCCTCCCTTTTAGAGGCTGTGACGTCATACTTACTAGTATTCATCATGAAATTTTCCAATCCAGAAGCAATAAGCTTTTTACTTTCCTAGTTGCACTTGACCTTAAAGGAGCATACGATTCTGTCTGGACCGACGGACTTATTTGGAAGATGATGCAAGCCGGAATTCTAGGGAAAGCAGCCTACTGGATTCACAATTTCATAAACAACCGTTCCGCCCAAGTTAAATGGAGAGGTAATTACTCAGCGAAATTTTACACCAATAGAGGCGTCCCTCAAGGAGCGGTCTTGAGCCCTTTCTTATTCCAAATATACATTGCCGATTTATGTCAAGCCCATTATAGGAATACCAAATTGTTCACATATGCTGATGACATCTTTTTGATCAGCTCAGGGGCCGAAATCGACACAGCACTTAACGACCTCCAGGCTGCCTTACTAAAAATTCAAGAATGGTGCGAGTGCTGGCACATGAAGATCGTACCGGAAAAGTGCGTGGCAATAAATTTTTCAAACAAAAAAAAGAAAACTAATCGTAATCTATCCATTAACGGAAAAAACATCAAATGGAGTGAAGATATCAGAATCCTGGGTCTCATTTTCGACCGCAATCTCACCTTTAAAAACCATATTAACCACTTATCTCAAAAAGTGTACAAATACACCAACATTCTCAAAGCCGTTGCCTCGAAAAGATGGGGAGCGAGAACTAAAGATCTGTTAATCATTGCGAAAAGTTGCATCAAAAGCAAAATAAATTTTGGAAGCCATATCTTTTCCTCATGCTCCCAGACTAATAAAAAGAAGATTGAAACAATATACCATTCCGCAATACGGGTAGCTGTGGGCCTCCCCAAATTCACCCCTATCCCGGTCCTTCTCATGGAAGCTAAAGAAACCACCTGCCAACATAGCCATAGCCTCAATGCAGAAATCTTCATGTTACGCCAAGTCGCATTAGGGAATTCCTCTACAGTCAGAAAACGTTTACTCTCTTTCGAGACCAAGTTCATACCTGCAAACACTGACAAAGCTCCCCTGGCAATAAAAAAGAAAAATCTACTAAAAGATCTCAATATTTACCCCAGCCAAATCATCCCACTATGCATTCCGATCGTTGATAATTCAATACACTGCAACATTTTTCTCAAGAGCCTGCCTTTTCAAAATGACAAGATCCCTAATAATCTCATCAGCAAAGCCTTCCATAATTATAGCAGTAATAATTGGAACAATAACCCTATCATTGCATCGGACGCTTCAAAAGTCACTAATTCCACCTCCATCGGTATCTACAATAACGATACTAAAGAGTGCATCATGGGAAGAATCCCTCATGAAAACTCAGTCTTCACTGCTGAAGGTTTGGCCTTGTGGCTTGCCATACGTCGGTTCGGAAGAACCGGGGATAAAGTTATTTTTCTTTCTGACAGCTTATCAGTCCTCACGGCCCTCAAAAACGTCAATAACAAATCTCCACACATCATAACTATGATTGCTCAGATCATCAATAGTTGCATCGAAAACGGTCACTCCATTGACATTGCTTGGACCCCTGCGCATGTAGGAATACAATGCAATGAAATTGCGGACAAAATAGCGAACATGGGCCATCGTGAAAACCTTATCCTCCACTGGAAGTCCCCTGAAGACATTATTCAAAATCTCAGAAAAAGTTTCAAAATGAAAACCCTCCAAAACTGGAACTCATCTCACTATGCCAAAAGATTCAGCCACCATATCAATATCAACGACAAGATCCGGATGATGCCCAACAGTAGATATGAAGATGTCTTAATCTCTAGGGCCAGGACTCGCACCACTCTTACTAATTACAACTTGTTCCAGATCAGACGGGCAAATTCCCCCCTCTGCTCAAGATGCAAAGTTCCAGAGACACTTGATCATGCAATTCTGGAATGCTCCAAGTATACTAAAGAGAGAGACAGACTGCGGGCTTGTGCCGGCTGTGTGCCTCTGTCCTTCTGTCTTATCTTTGAAATTTCATTTATTTCCCCCCGGGTTTTTTCTTGCTTGTTGGCTCTCCTTTCGGTCATCGATGTTGGCTAACTTTCGTTCTCCAGTCCATCCCCGAGTTGGGGATCTGGTTTTGTTTTGTCTTGCTGTGTATCTTGCCACTTTCGTTCGTTCTGTTTCTCATGCTATGTTCATTCATCAGGGTTTTGGTCTAATTTCAGTTGCCTGCCCTTAGAATTTCAGTCCTCGATACCTGGATCATTAGGGATAAAGCCACTTAGGTTAAGTGTAGCAAAATTCCCAAAAGAAGAAGAAGAAGTTATGTGTGGTCTTTGTATTACTGTGGGGTCTCTTGACCAGAATGTGCTACGCTGCAAATGCTTGAAAAAAAATGACAAGAATCTTGAAAAAGAGATTAAAGAAACAAAATTTTGAAATCTAAGAAATCATGGCTAAAACTAAAACAAGTGAAAATGTGTGAGGGCTATCAGCTAAAAACAGATAATTATAAATCATGTATTAATTTTAAAAAGAAATTCATATTTTCTCTAATATGCAAACTTGAAGGATCCACGAGCAGTGCATGTCTGAAACAATTTCTTTTACTCATCATTTGTCCTAACATAACTGAACCAACACTTATTAGCAATATTAGCAACCAAACTTCAAATGATTAAAATGTTTTTTTTTCCACCACACTTCTAAGATTTATATGAAATGGATAGATGTAGCTGTTAAAAAATACATAGTAGCTAATTCGAGAGGTTGCAGAAAATTTATAACAATCTGGTAGAAAACATTAAATATACAGACACATAGATTTGATACAAGAACTTTATTTATAGCTTCCAAAAATATACGCATGGTAGGTAACAATTCAAATGATCAAATCTTTATTTCTTCATGAATGAAACAGAAATATAACTGTTTAACAAATTGGATTTGATCAAAAGATCCTAATTCAAGGGAAATGGAGCAAGTCTCTAAACAATATGGTAAAAACCTTTTAAAAATTAACCAATTCCTCTTAAAGGAATTGTTATGAGGCATGTTATGTCTTCAGATACTTCCACCCTTTTTTGATGACAAGCAGACAAATTACACAAAATACTTTCAATATTTTGTCCCAATGTCTCGTTAGTTCTACCATTATCCTGCATCACACGTTCTATGTAGGATACCATTAAAGGTGTCTTAACAAGCTTCTAGGCAAATATCTACAAAAAGGAGGATCCAAGCTTTAAATCTTCAAGAATATGCTCCTACTTGAGTCCTCCATTGAGCTTAAAAACTTACTTTCTGAATTTTCATTTAAACTATTTTACAACAATTATGGGTGCTATTAACAAAGATGGGGTAAGAGATATCAAGACATGAAAGAAACAGGTGATCTAAAGAAGCACCAAACATCTCTATATGGAGTAAAATTGGGTAACTTTTTCATCAAGGGTGTGTAAAGAGGTTTCAGAAGGCATAAAAATTACCTAACAAGTACACAGTAAAAATTAATTTAGGTTAACTATGCCAATCACTGTAAATTCAAGAGATCAATGAGCCTGAGCTGTTATCTTTCGCTAACAGCTCAGTTAGCTAAAGCTAACACAGTTCGCTTTTGCTCCTCAGATGTGTAGACAAAATACTACATAGTACAGTTAACTCTCAATCACAAAGTCCTGAAAAACCGGCTGTAACCTTTGAGTTACGGGAAGCAACCACAGCCTTCTCAAGAGTTAGGGACCCAATGAAATCTATGAAATAAAAAAATATTCGAGTTAGAGTCAACTGCATAACACAAATCAATGAATAATAAAAAGTTAAACCTTAAAAAAAAAAATCCTTTTACACTTGTTATTTGATGATTTTAAAGTTGAATAATTTCCTCCTTGATTACTTATTACAGATTAAAACTCTTGAAATATCACACACATTCATACTTCTGTTGAATCAGTTATTACTCTTCAGGCTCTGACTAAATTGAAAAGCATAAGCAGAGGAAATGACAGCAAATGAAGCCAAATCTCTCTACTATGTGCCATTTAGAGTTTTTGCATCTGCACATGTGAAATACTTCTTGGACTGCGGGGGAAAAACAACTTAATTTAAAACTTAAATGCACCAATATTACCATGCATCATAATCATACTGGAATAATACACAATGCATTGTTTTTTCTACTTTTTCAAATATCAAATTGCAGTTGGTTCTCTATTTAATGACATTCTATTGAATGACTTTTCATAGTCCCAGATACTCCACTGCAGTTTTAGAAGCATTCTATTTAAGTACGATTTTTTTTTGTGGTCCCCTGAAAGTCGTTAAATAGAGTCAACTGTATTGTATTTCTCATCTATTTCTAATTAAATCATTTATTTAATAGTTTTAATAGGTTAACAAGCTGTTTTTAATAGCTTACTCTGTTTAACTTTTTTCGAACACAAATCAATAAACAATCAAAAGTTAGAACACATGGGAAAAAGTTCATGTAGGCTTGTGTCATTTGTCAACTTTTAAAAGTCTAAAGTTGTATGATTTTCTACTTGATTACCTCTACAGATGAAAACCCTTGAAACATTGTACAGATCCATACTTCTGCTGATTCAGTTGTTACTCTTCAGGCTCAGGCTAAACTGAAAAGTACAAGCAGAGGAAATGACTGACAGTAAATGAAGCCAAATCTCTCTACCATGTACCATTCAGTAAGGAATTCAGTTTCTGAAGCTGCACACCCAAAATACTTCTTTAACTGTGGGGGGAAAAAAACAACTTAATTTAAATCTTAAATGCAACAATATTACACTGCATCACAATGGAATAGTACGCAATGCATGAGTTTTCCCTGTTTTCATAAACAAATTATTATATTTCTGTTGTCTATTACACCAGGTTTCTACTTACTCAGATGAACAGTATAGAATAGCATCCAAAAGGAGAACAATTATAATAAATTAATATGAATTTCAGCCTTCTGTGCATAGAAAAAAATCAAGAATACCAAATATCAAGCACACAATGCATTTTAACCTGGAGTGCTCGCAGACAAATAAGATAAACACACCAGTTGTGATCAGTGCTTCAATAGAGGCCACTTCAAGGTTAATACTTTGGAAAATAGGATTCCAGGTCTCCCAATGGATTCAAAAGTGCATCAAACATCATTTACACCTCAATACGAAATATTAAATACATTGTAACATTTTACCGGCATCAAATCATATTATCCACATGCAAGGCGGAGCGAAACAATTTTTTAATAGATTAACTTAGAGTCCCTATATGAAAACGTAGTTTTCAGAGTTGCGACAACGCGGTATCATTTTCCTATTGGTCGAAGACCGCCTGAGGCAAGGTTTCTTCTTCTCCCGTAGGATTAACATGGAGCGTACGACAGTGCTGTGGAAAAACCCGGAATCTGAAAAATTAAAGGTGAGTCCAGGATTTTTATGCTCATATTACTGTTCTACAATGTTCAAATTATACGTGTGTAGCTTTACTTGAGTGAGTCCATTCCTATTTCTTTAACTATCGCGTAATTATATCAAGAACATGTGTTCCGGTGTGCTAAAATTCCATAATGACACTTTATTTGGGTCTTTTATAGTTATTTTTTCTGTTAAATCGATGATTCCAATCACAACGTTATTGAAAAACAACACTTTAAGACAAGGCAAATGTTTAAATTGTGTAAATTAAATTTTTTTAACGCTAGATCTCTGTATTCGGTTTGGCGCGATCAATTTCGTGCTTGGCGACGAGTGAAAGTAAACAAAACATACACTTGTGATGTGAAGAGATCTTAACTTGTGATTTGTATTATAAATGCCTTATGCTGCGGAAATTTTTATTTTAAATGAATGTGACTTGATATTAAAAGCCGTTTTAACTTATGTTTTAATGTTAAGGTTTTTATTTTTCCTGATCATTTCTTAGACAAAAATTGACTAATGTATCGTTTTTAATGTTCCTTCAAGCTATAAAACTCCAAGTTAAATCTTCTCTTTATGCAACGTAAGTATTTACAGTGTCAAATTTTTGTTTTTTGAAAGGAGATGCAGAGGAAATAAAATGCTTATAAATTATAGGACTTTCAGTGCTTGCTGGCAGTATCTTTTAATAACATTTTGATTTATGGAAACGTTTTGTTATGATATTCTGCTAAATGTTTATTAGTTAAAATTTGTTAAAAAAAATGTCAGTTCGATTATGAAATTAATGTGACCACATGAATTTGCCAAAGCGTTTGAGGTAGATATGAAGTGCAACACTTGCTTGACACACAGTACAGTTTTTATCTATTTTTTAGGTTGAGCGAGCCAATTTAAAATGTATTATTTTATTAAAAATTTAATGAATTGTAGGTAGTTTTGGTTATTTTGGAAATTTACTCTTTTTTATTCAACAAGCATGCCAGTCGCTGTGTGTTCCATCATAAACAGAAAACTGAGGTTTTCTAAGTTCGGTTCAAGTAGTGTGTTGGTACGTTTTATTATGCTCTAATTAGGGTTTACTAATTTTTAGGTTGCCTTGTTATTTCCTTTATCTGCTATTTCTTTATCACCTGAAGAATCAAGTGCATGCTATCACCCCACTTCAGGTTCGTAAAAATTTCTATTTTTATTGAGAAAATGATTTTTAAATAATTATGCCATGATTGATACATAGTTAAGTTTTAACCAAGTTTTTGAATTACCTTTGAGGTAAGGACTGTTATCATGGGTTTTTGAGATTGTAAAAGTCCTCCCAGCCACAAAGTTCTTGTTTTTCAGAAATTAGGTACATTTAAAGTTTTGCGAGTTGAAATATCAATACTTTTATAATAAAATGCTGAATCAAAGATTTTTTAAGTGAAACTTTTTATGCAAGGGCTTTGAAGTTATATCCAACCTTTTTGTGTGATGAAAAGTGGTGGGGATAAGCAATGTCGGTTAGAAGGAAAATAGTGGCTTGCTTGCCTTCAGATATTGGAGGAAAGTGAGACCTTCCGCTCTTCTCGCTTTCTTTCTCATTTTGTATGGTTGCATGTACTACGTTTAGGCAGCGCGGAGATCAATATGTACATTTGTAATTACTTACTTTAGTTATCGTAAACAGATCATTTCTCTTCTTAAGAAGGAAGAAGATGATCATTATAAGTGGACACTTGTATGTAATTTTATGTAAGAAAATGAATAAGAAATACAATATATTCAAAAGTGTTTGATGAACAATTAACATGTTTCGCGTCTATCGTGTGTCATTATGACACAACCCGTTTCTTGGAATCAAACTTTAGAAGAATTCTACTCTTCTAGGTCAGCAGAAAAATAAAATACATGAAGCTCTCACCCCACATCAATTGCGTAAAAATTTCGATATTTGGTGGAAAAATGATTTTTAAATAATCCTATCTCGATTAATGTGGAGTTAAATTTTAACTAGTGTGGCATTTTAAAATAAAGGCTGTCATAATGGGTTTTTGAGATTATCCATAAAGATCAAGGTTCGAAAATATCCGATATTTTGATATATATTAGATATTTTTATATTTATCCGATGTTTTCAATCAATGCAAAATAAAGTCTTTAGTAACTGCTTCCTTAAATCAGAGTTGTTTATTTCTCTTATATTATTATTATTATAAATGCATCCACTTTAAAAGTAATGTTTCTTTCATTATTTATATTCATTTATTACTAGAGACGTACCGAGTACTCGGTAACTACTCGGTACTCGGCCTACTCGGCCAATTTGCCGAGTACTCGGTACTCGGCCAAATTCTGATCAGATACTCGGCCAATACCGAGTAGTTGCAAAAAATTGAATATTGTCCAAGACAGATACTAAAATTTATAAAAAAAGAGCAAGCATTATATTCTGCAATCATTTACAATTAAAATTCATAAGTCAAATTTAAATTTTGAGAATAATGAAGTTTGTAATGCTTCAATGGAATAAATCTTTATTTTAATGTCCCCAAAGTTAATAAAACTTATTTATTAAAAATTACGCAAAAAATGTAAGTATAGAAAATATGGAATTTTTATATTAAAAATGGATTTTTGCTACAAACAAAAATTAGTTATAAAAAATGTAAAAATAACTTTGCTTAAAAAATAAAACAACCTTAAAAGTACAGTGCAGGAACTCTGCAGACACGTGTTTTGACATTACAAGGAATTCCTTTTTCAATGCACAAAATGGGGGCTCGTAGATTTAAAGACATCCGACAAAAGTTGTATTTTTTTGTTGAATGTCTTTACATTCTTTAGCTCACATGTTATGCACTGAAAAAGACGTTCCTTATAACGGGAGGGGGGGGGCAGAAACACGTGTCTGGAGTGTTCCTGCACATTTGTTTTATCTGCTTTTAAAAATTATTTATGTTTGGCAGATTAGAACTATAATTGATTGGTATACAGTAAAACCCCTCCTAACGGACACCCCTCAAAGGCGGACACCCCTCTTATGCGGACAATTTTTAATTCCCCAGTTCCAATGCAAATAACATTATTAAACCCCTGTCCTGCGGACACCTCTATATTGCAGAAAAAAAATTTGTCCCGTTAGTGTCCGCATTAGAGGGATTTTACTGTAATTTGTTTTAATTCCAACTTGATTAATCATACCTTTTATTTATTTATTTTTAATTTAAAAAATTATTTTTTTGTAAAATTTTTGACACAAACAAAATTGTATAAATATAATGCGTAATTAAATTTCAGCAGGAATTTAGTTTTAAAAACTATTATATGGACAAGGAGGTTTATACTACTATTCCAATAAGTTCAAAATTCATCACATGTGTGTCGATGGTTCTTCTTAAAACATAATTGGTACTTGGAACTCGGCCGAGTAGTGAAAGGCCGAGTACTCGGTAACTCGGTACTCGGCCGAGTAATAACTACTACTCGACCAAAGTGCTACTCGGTACGTCTCTATTTATTACATGTTCGTGATTTTGCCTCACCCACTCAAAAGGTAATTCATTTGCATCTGAGTTCATTTCAACCACTCATAAAAATAAATGTATAAATAAAAAATATTCAATTTATCAGAGATTATCTTAATTTGTTAAAGGCTTTAGAAAATCAATACTTTTGTCAGGAAATAGAACATTAAAATAAAGGGGAATTCAAATGCTCTAAGACAATGGTGAAAATGGACAATTTTGAAAACATATGGCTTTCAAAACTGATTCATGTGACCAGCTGAAATATCTGGTATAGATAAATGAACTTACTGAAAAATGTGGCTTTATTTTAAAGAATAAATTTAAGCATCAGTTATATTGCATTCTCTATATTTTTACTTCACTTAAATTTATATGTTAAAGCCAAACAAGAACAGTTTATAAATAATTTCTACAGTATGCACTCACATTTTTTGAATCACAAGCACAAGGAAGCTCTTTGATGAGGTAGTGGCATTCACGTAAAAGTTTAAGACAGGAGTTTAATTTTTTTTCTCCTCAATCTTGACTAAAACCATTAAAAAAATTAATTTTTAGTTTTCTGAAAATTACTCAGGACTGCTGAAATAACACTTTCTGGAAAAAAATTTGTTCAATATAACTGTGCCATGTGATTTCGTGATAGGATTTGTAGGACCATAGGAGCTATTTGTTGGTCAGAAAATAAAATAAAAAATATTAATATTATTAAAATAATTGGGACTTGAACAACGTGCCCCACTGTCCAACATACCCCACCTACCCCTACAATTTTGCTGTGGATATTCCTAAGTGAAATGCAAAAAAAACAAGCAAGTTTTCTCACGGTTCCTATAAAATTTGGAATCACGAACAATCATTACTTATTTTAGTCATCATAAACTGATGATTTCTCTTCTTAAGAGCAAAGATGATGCACACTAAAAAATATGTACATAATATTATGTACATAAATGAATGAAAAACATAATCTATGCTAGTCAAAAGAGATTGATGAATTAAAATATTCCCTGTAATATGTGTTTTACTTTTTCATGTGTTTTTAGAACACCCTGTTATTTGAAATTAAACTTTACAACACACTTAATGCAAAGTAGTTGAAATACAGCTCTATTTCAATTAAAGTGTGTATTTATTTTCCATTTATAATTTTATGAACTACTTTAAAAAACATTCCTGCCAATTCAAAACATCAGCCGTACTGATGATTTAGCACATTTGAAGAGTTTTACTTCAGCTTTAAAATTTATTTGCCCTTAATGTTTTTTAAGTTTCTTCCAGATATTCTGCAACTTAAAGAAAGCTCAACTACTAATTGAATTGTAGCCCTGATGCAGATGTTCTAGAAAACTCGTGATAATATTGTACTGTTTGCTTAAAAAATTGTATAATAGAATGATCTCCAGTATTAAGTTTACAAGGATGTCCAGAAATCATTTTCGAAGTTTTCTTAGCTTGACAGCTTTATCAAAACTAATTTTAATGAAGTTGTTTAAAAAATAATAATAAATTTCCATGTATAATATGCCATTCATGTTTGTTATGTTGTAAACTTCAGGAAATTTGTTGCCGAAATGGTCTTTGGATTTTCAACAACGACATACAAACCAACAAAAATTTTGTGTTTAAATGCTAAATAGTGTAATTAAATGAAATTTTGATCTTCTTCATACAGAAAATGCTGTATTTCTGATTTGTTACACTTATTATCAAATTTATTGTCATTCATTAGTATAATAATATTGAAATGAAAAGAGGTTAAACAAACAATACTTTTGCAACAGAGATTTTGGAATAGTAGCTGGTGTTCTGTTTTGATTCTCTAAATTTAGAGTTTTGAATTTGTTTTGTAAATCAAGTGCTTTCTTTAGGTTTATGCTTGTTTGTCATGTAAAAATATTGTTTTCAATTCAGATTTATAATAAATTTTTTGGTATTTAAAGCAAGGCTAAAAAATTTAGATATACATAAAATTATGAAAGATGTATTTAGGTTTGTTTATTGTTATATCTTATTTCAGCATTAAATAAACAGTTCATTTCTGCTTATTCTGTTCCTGTAATTATCCAGAACCTCCCCCCTCTCAAAAAGAGATTTTTCTCCCCACTTAAACTACAAAACAGAATTTGAATAACTGCAAATAGCTCCAATTTTGGAAGGGATTGGTAGCAACTGTTATCTTAGTCCACTTTTGACTGTCAGTGCACCTGTTCTGTTTCTGACTGAGTTCTGGAAGCATTTTTCAGGATATTAGAACATACGTCATGTTCATCCATCCATGATATGGGGTAATGAATGGAATAACAATCTATATGAAAAATTCTGAACAAAAAATTCAATTTATTTCAATCAAGGGAGTTTTTTTTCATAAAAATTCACTTCACGAATAGTATAAGAGAAAATAAATTACAAGCATCAGTATATTTTGCCCTGTCTAATCGAAACTCCCTGATTGAGTAGATGGGAAAAAAGCCTATAACAAAATTTATTTTCTTTATGTTTATAAGTGACTGAAAATTTTGATTAAACTAATGTTTTGTCCATAATTATTAATTTTAGGAAATGATACTTTGGAGTTAGTCCAGTCAATAGGTAGAAAAAAAACGGGCTTGCCTTACAAAAAATGGGGTCAAAGATTTTATTTTTTTAATTTGTGTATACTAGTGCCAATATGAAAAAACCAAGTTATCCAACACGAAAGACCTCGGGAGAAGTTTTGGGGGCCGAAAACCCCCCAAAAATTGTGACTTTTTGTAATATTTTCAAAATATCTCAAAAATGGTTAAAATTACAAAAAAACTTCCAATGCAAATGTTAAAGAGGATTAAATTTCCTTCAACTTTTGTCATTACAACATTTTTGTAGCATGAAAAGCAAGCGAGTTACAGCTTCTTGAAAGTCACACTTTTTCTGAACCCCCTCAGCGAAGTGCGTGAAAGCGCATCGGATAACGGAGAAAAAAAGGAGAAACGCCGGCAGTCTGACCTTGGAAATCATTTGTCTTTCACAACTGAGGGTAAATGCCTCCGTTCCCTTTAACTTAAACAAAACACCCCCATTCCATCCCCCCTTTTTTTTCTCCAAATGAGATGAAGCGACTCAATAGCTACTTATGTTGGTCACTTCAGCGTTTGAGCCAGATATGTTTTATCAATTTGTGTGTTCTGTATTACAATTTTTTTCCCTAGAACTGAATACGCCTGACCAAGGTGTTTTATTATTATTATTATTATTATTTGCAAAATCAGTTTGCGTGAATGCGAAATAAAGATTGTGAAGGAAAAGGGAATATAAAATCTTCAAAGATGCAGCGCAAAACGGCAAAATGAAGAACATCAGCGTTTTTTTTGAAGTTCTTAAAAGAAGTGACAATTCACACTGCCTGTCAAAAATGCTATATCAATGAGCAATCAATCTCTTCCCTTGAAGTAATGGTTGAACCTAACATGTCAACTAAATTCCTCAAGAAAGATTTCTGGCAAATTATAACAACAAGAATCGTCTTATTCAACTTCTTGAGACATATTTCGAAGAGTGTGAGATTGAAGTCAGGCAGACTCAAGATGATGCCGACTTACTTACTACTCTTTCAAAGGCAAAATAAATTGAAAAGTTTGTTATAGTGGGCTAGAGGATATAGATCTGTTGGTGCTGATGACAGCTTTAGGACAGCCTTTCAGCAACTTGTTCCTTTTAAAACCTGGAAGAGGGAGTACTTGTGATTTGTTTTTTTCCCCACTAAATCTTTTAAGTTTGACCCCAGCAATATTCTTTTCATCCATGCGTTTAGTGGGTATGATACGACTTCGGCAATCTTTGGCCAAGACAAAATTAAGTTGTACAAAATAGTCAAAAAAGAAAAAGAACTCCTGAAATTAAGGAAGCTATTGAAGAATTTAGGGACCCAATCTGTCATCGTGATGCCTTAGCTGCAGCCGGAGAAATTGCAAATATTATATACAGGTGACGTAAAGTGTTTGAACCTATCTTTGGATACTTTGCAATTTAATCTTTTTATAAAACTAGTACAGGGCTAAGATAAATCTTGAAGGGCTACCTCCAACGTGCGGAGAGGGGGGGGGGGATGTTATCACTCATATTGGTTCTACCACCAAATTCAAAGTTAGTTGAGCAACATAATTGATCCAGAGAAGTGGGGTTGGGAACGCAGAACGCAAGATCAAATGCATGTTAACACGAAAAGAGATTCAGTTACTCAGAATCTTTTGAAAATTGTACCTTGTACCTGCAAGAAAAATTGCACTAGAGCCTGTTCTTGTCATAAGGCAGGTTTAAAATGCTCCAGCACGTGCAAACACTGCAGTGGCACAAATTGTAAAAATGTTGCAGAAATTTCATCTTTGGATGAGACTGCTGAAGAAGATGATTTGTTCCAGGAGCTTTTGGAATTACCGCAACAAGGAGATGAATAATTAAAGGACCACAGCTTCTTTTTACCCCCTACAGATTCTGAACCGGGAGAACCTGGACCTTCAAAACGGCTTCAAAGAAGATAAACAGCGTACTTTGTTGTCCTTTCTCTATTTGCTTTAAGGTCGAATGAATCTCTCTGTAATTTAGATCTGTATTATTCTGTCTGTAATTAATCTGTATTAAGCTTCTACAGTTGGATTTTCATTTTGAAAGGTAATTCTTTTGAGTTTTTCAGGCCTCAAAAAGTCAGTTTCTGCAGAATTTTTTCAAAGTGTTCATTACGTATTGCTATTGTACCTTTATTTATGCATTATTATACCTATTGTTTGCTTATTATCACTCTAATATTTATTCATTCACATTTATATTTTCGAATATTGCATTTTCACTTGTAATAGAATAGATGGTACGAATTATGTGCTTTAAATGAATGAGAAGATTATGTAATTCAATTACAAACTGCAATATCAATCATATGTTATTGGAGTCTGACTGAAGACTACCTCTGTCAGACTAGAAATATTAGTTCGTGAGCGGTGGGGGAGGGTTTATTATTATTATTGTATCAGAGCATAGGATGCATGACTGTGTTGATTGTTTGTTTATTAGCTGCCTAATATTCTTTCCTTCACATTAATACTTAAAAATCGCATCTTTGTTTGCAATGATTAGACTAGAATGTACGAATTACATCCCTCAAATGAATGTATATATTGTGTAATTCAGTTATAAACAGCAATTTATCATCTATTATTGGAGTCTAATGAAGACTACCTCTGTCAGATCAGAAAAGTTAGTTCGTGAGCAGTGGGGAAGGTTTTTTTTTAATTATTGCATTGTCGTATGGCTTTAAATGAATGTGTAGATATGTATTTCAGTTTCATAGTACATCGTTTGTTTTTGGAGTCTAGTGGGAACAAATCTGTCAGCCAGAAATGCTACTCTGTGTCTAGCGGTGGGGGGGGGGGGGGAGCAAGAAACTCAAACTACTCTAACTATCGATAAACTCTCTGAAACTAAAGTTTCTATTCAAGTTCTAATAATTATGACGCCTTGCTTTTGGTGTGAAAGCTTTTTTTTTCGGAGTGGAGGAAAACTGCCTATTTTCAAAGAGCTATAGCAAGCTTGTTATTTGTGCTACAAAAAAATTGTAAATACAAAAGTTGTAGGAAATTTTATGTTCTTTAAACCTTACATTTAAAACTTTTTTCTAAGTTGAACCATTTCGGAGATATTTTGGAAAAAACAAAAAAAGTCATAAATTTTTGTGGTTTTTCGGCCCCCAAAAGTTCTCCCGGGGTCTTTCGTGTTGGATAACTTGGTTTTTCCATGTCAGCACCAATATGTACAAATTAAAAAAATAAAATCTTTGACCCCATTTTTTGCAAGGTAAAATGTATCTATTGACTGGACTAAGTAAGGAATTTTTAAAAATTTGGTAATAATAACTACATTTTGAACATCTAAATATTTTGAGGTTACGTTGCATTTCAGAAAACACAAAGATTAATCTTTGCCTATTTTGTTACTTAAGCAGTTATTGATAATAATAGTGTGTCCCAAAATCTATAAAAACTACAAATCCTGTTTCGGTACCCTCAATTTGAGTTTGATTGCCTAGTTGGGAAAAATGTCTTTGTTTCCTCTTTTTTTCCTCGTGTAAAAATGTTGGAAATTCTGTGTTTGAAATTAAGTTTACAGATGTAACAACATCAAAAAATAAATTGAACATTAGATACTTTGGTTGTAATTTTTATGTGGTAATGACCTGAAGACTTAGTATGGAATTAATGAGTTTTCTTCATGCTAAGTTGTATTTAAAATCTCTGTCAAAATTAAATGTAAACATTGCTTTTCCACAAAAATTGAAAATAAGTACAAGTCCTCTACTGGTGCTGTGAATGATTTTTTCTTTGTAATATTGTTTTGATGTGAAAATATTGTTCAAAATTTAAGTAATAGATGTATGATGCAGAGAAATAAATAAATAACAATAGATACATTTGTTTCTTATTCATATGAGTTGAAAATAAGTAATGTTTAAAATTACACCCCCTCAACTCCTCAATTTATTTCTGAATATTTCTATCTACATCAAATTAAAGTAATAATTTTAAATTTTATTCAAATTAATATTTTAACCATGATTACCTACTGAACCACTAAAATATTTAGAGGTTCTTGGTATTTTTTCTTTCTTTTTTGGGGAGGGGGGGGGGAAGGGGGGTTACCTCGTTTTAACCATCTACCTATTTCTAGTATTAAGCTTTCAAATTTTCCTTTGCATATTTACCTTTCAGATTTTTAATTTAATGTTTAACTTAATCACATTTAAATCAGAAAATTGTACAGGGTAAACTTAAACATGCAATTTTTTAAAAGCAAACCATTTTTATTAGTAATATTGCTTTTTAGATGGTCACAGGAAATATTTTTAGATTTAAAACTCTTTATAACGCTTGCCTTTCCGAAACGAAAACAAGCAATTTCTAACGTGCATTATCTGTCGTTCATTTATTTTCATTTTCTTATCTTTTTTTTATCACTTCATTTATTTTGAATTAATTAAATTCTAATACATGGAGGTAAGAATTCACATGCTGCAAACTCCCAAAAATAAATAAATAAATAAAAATTATTACAAAAAAAAAAAAAAAACTGTCGGCAGATTTAAATGGATATATTTTTGCTGAAATTAAAAACTAATAAACTATTCCTTAGTTTTAACTGTAAAAGGCATGTGACAGCAAAGTTGCACTTTTTGAAGATTAGCCCATTAGTGACTGAAGTTTTTAATTAAACTAATGTTTTCTTTTTCGGATGAAAATGCTGGAAATTTTGTGTTTTAAATAAAGTTTATAGATACAATAACACCAAAAAATAAATTGAACAACAGAGAGATCTATGTTGTTTACAACAACAACAATATAACAACTATAAGATCATGCTATTGATCTGAAAACTTAGCATGAAATAAATGAGTTTTCCTCATGCTAAATTGTTTTTGATTTTTAGTTTTTGTTTTCTCATAAAAATTCAAAATAAGTACAAGTCCTTTTTTGGTGCTCTGAATTGTTTTAATTTTGTTTCATTAAAAAAATGTCTACTACGTAACTACCTTTCATTCTAGTATTGTTTTGGTATAAAAATGTTGTTGAAAATTTTAAATAATAGATAGTGTACTTTCAAGAAATAATTATAAAACAATGGAGACATCTGTTTCTTATGCATATACAAATGTTAAAAAAAATATGTCAAAATACACGCCCCCTTCCCTTAACTTCCCAATTCATTTCTGAATATTTCTATCTGCATCTAGTTTCAAATAAAAATGACCTCTAATTAATATAATTTCGTTTTCAACTAAATACAAATTAATCTATTAACTAGGTGTGCCCACTAAACCATTGAAATATTCAGAGGTTCTTAATTTTTTTGGAGTGGGGGGGGGAGCGAGATAGGATCCCCGCAGTGTGGGGTGTCAAAGGTCTTAAGGGGTCCAACGGCCTATGAAATTGAAGAAAAAAAATTGAAAAAAACCTAGCACTAAGACTTATTTAATGTTACAAATAATACACTGATGGCCTTTGGGGGGGGGGGGGAGCTGCATACAGATTTTGCTGCAGGGAGACCCAAAATGTATAGATACGGGCCTGGATAGGACACCTTGTTTTAAGCTTCTGCATATTTCTAGTATTACTCTTTCAAACTTTCCTTTGCATATACATGGGTGCCCCCCCCCCCCCGTAGGTGGACATCCCAGACATATATTTCCTTTCGGAATTTTTAAGCTAATGCTAAACTTTTCCATTTAAATCAGAAAATTGTATTTTTTTTTCCTTTTATAGAAAAAAAAATAAATAAGCAATGCTTTTGATATCAATTCAAGAAATATTTCTATGTTCAAAAATCTTTATAAAACTTAATTAATGTAGCAAAAGCAAGCAATTTTTTATGTTCGTTATTTGTTGCTTATTTATTTATTTTCATTTTCTTAATCATTTTTTATTCCTTCATTCATTTTGAATCAATTCAAACTATAATATAATTTTCGTTGTCTCAGAATCTTTTGATTAATTTAAAATTAATCGTATTAAAGAGAATAAGGTTAAAGAAAAAATCTGCTTTTAATTCTGCTAACACAGGGCCATTTTGTCTTTTTCTAATGTTTGAATTAAAATCGAGCGTTTCATTTATTGACAGCATGCATTTTCGAATCCGCGTGCTTACATACTTCAGAACCCGTTTCAGCCACTCTTCCCGCTCCCGCTTGTGACTATTTTTTTGTAATGAAACTCGAAAGCGAACAAGGAGCCAATCTTGCAGCTCGGCAGCAACCCTATCTTTCTCCTGTAACCGGTTGCGCTTTCCGAGCGTAGCTGTTGTCGCAACTCTGAAAACTACGTTTTCATATAGGGACTCTAGATTAACTAGGTGCATCAATTTTTAAATACATATTTGATTCTTTAATAATTGAAGTTTTCAATGCTGTTTTTTTGGGCACTCATCTAGTTCTTTTGTGAAACATAAAATAAATTTAATTATTTAAATTTGCCTTACCAAATTATCCTTGGGTACTTTCCGTTTGTTCATGCGAGTGAAACCATTGCAGTCGCCTAACGTCACAGTTGCCATAAACTCCAGGTCAAAATCACCAACGATTTAGCTGTTATTTACATCCACTCGACAAAATGCTGTCCATCTTAAGATAAAAGTAGCCTCACAAAAACGGGACCAGTAATGCATTGCCATGAAAAGAAAAAAGAAGCCAGGAATATAATACCAACATTACAGTGCAACAAGAATAACACAGTAAAAGAGCTATAAAAACATTATTGAAAAGATATTACATGAAGCAATTAGCATTAAGTATAAAATAATAACCCATAGCTATTTTAATTGCCTGTTGAGCTGTAGGAGCTCTTAGTATAAAAAATGGCAGAGTTAATGCAATAAATGTATCATCAAACAGAAAGCTGCATTTATGTTGATTAAAAATACACCAAACCGAGGTCCCAAAAACAACAGAAATCTTCTTTGGTGACTAAATACGGTTCATAAAACCAATCATCGGCAAACTTAGGCTCATTAATGAATTCCGACACATTTTGAGCAATGTAGTCATTTATTACCTTATAAAACAGCTAATATATGCAACGTAGTATTATTTTTTTAAAGAGGAAGCAACTTGTAAGAAAATTAGATTAAATTTCTTACATGTCAGTTCGGTGTACTGGTCAACACACAAAACTTATACTCACTTGGATTTCCTTTCATTTTTGTCTTCTTTCCTTTTCTTGGCACTCTCGCCCGCCAAAAACACTGGTGTATTTTAATTTGTTCAAATGAAGAAAACTTCGCCCCCTACTTCAAAAATCATTTCTCCATAATTACAATAATTAGATCATTAAAATACTAGCCACATGGGAAAGAATGCTGAGAAAAAGCACGAGGCGCAGCAGTTGCTGCCAAAAAACAACGCGAACGTGATCGCCAAATATCGAGGACGTCTGAAACCACGCCAAGTTACTTCAAAGGTTGCTAGAAAAATCGAGGAGTAGCAGACACTTCCCAATATTTATGTGACTGCTTTAATATTTATTTCATTGTGATGTTTCAACAATTCGAATAAATTTGTACAAAATATTTCAAAACTTGTAGAAGCAAAGCCACCATTAAATCAAACATTCTCCACATAAAGAACGAAAAAATAAACTTACAAACTATCAAGAAATAGAAGAAATCATACAAGCAAGCGCAACCACGTTGGGACGTTGGGTTCACGCATTCGATTCGAAGTTAACATTAACAATCGTTTACTTAACTTTTCAACTTCTAGTGGTGACATCTAGCGAGGCGCACAACTTAATTCTTGTGGCAATATTTGGTCCCTCGGATTTAGTTTACATGGTACTTTACGGTACTTGCCTATTATTTTACCTTCGTTAAAAACATGAGAGTTAATGTAAAAAGAGTTTTTATTTTTAAAGTAATTTATTTATTACTAGTGACTTTGGACACTATGGACTTCGATTTTTGAATGCATATTAGTGTGAACCTAAATTTTACTAGGCAATCGAGTTTACTTACCATATTTAAACTGATTTCTTATTACATACTTGTATCCGAAAAGAATTTCCAACATTGTAAACAAATAGCACTTGCGGCTTCAAATTTGACGGAACGTCTTATCCGAGAAAATAATCGTTTTAAAATACTTCTTTTTCCTACCTGCAATAGATGGCAGCACGTAACAACGGACAATGTATTTGATTTTTACCAACGCTCCCTTATGTTTTTTCAGACTTTTACATATATCCGCTACCTCCAACAAAGGTTCGTCAAATAACGTTTCAGTTTTGGTTTTATTTCATCTGAGGGGGGAAATAAACTGCGGTGGTCAAAAGGAACTTGCCGTTTTCCCTCAAAATATTTTTAAAAAAATGAATCCCAAATGGGCTGAAAGGTTGCATTAATTTCAGTTGTAAAAAATAACGCTGAACAGTAAAATGTTCAGAACAAGTTGGTGCAGTGCTCGAATTTTTTTTTTTTTTTTTTTCTATAAAGATTTCAACTTTGATCTACTAACTTAAAAAATAGCGTTTTTAAACCTTCAGAAGTGTATGTCAGGATGGCCGAGCGGTCTAAGGCGCCAGACTCAAGATGTTCTTGCACTGAAGCAGTGCGTTGAGTGTTCTGGTCCACGAATGTGGGCGTGGGTTCGAATCCCACTTCTGACATGAATTCTTTTTATATATCTAATAAAAGTGACTTAGAGCACGAATATCTCTTGAATTTGTTCACATGTGATTTTTATTTTTTGCTTTCCAATTTGTCTTGCGGACTTAAAATTTTATTCAATTGATTTTTTTTTCTGGCAACTAATCTTTTCATCTCGTCTTTTTTTTTCGCAAGCATTTTATTTATACGCGCCGAGTTGAAACTTATAATACAGTCGGACTAACATATATCGAAGTAGCAAATTGCCGGAAAAAAATTCGATATATAGAAATTTCGATATATGGAAACGATCTTATTTTATAAAAATCTAATAAAAGATTAAAATTAAAGCTAATTTTCGTGAATGAAACCCTATTTATAATTTATACGAGCATCGGATTAAATGAAAATTAATAATTAAAAAATTAACAGAAATTACACATTTTTGCTCCTTCATACATCTTCATTCTTCGGCAATTCAACTTGATCTGCAACATTAGGGGATTTTTGTTTTGACAATGTAATCGAGAGAAAAGTAAAAAATTAATCTACTGAACTTGAATGATTTTTACTAAAGTTAAAAAGACTAGGAATGATAATTAACACACAAAAGGGATAGTTTGAAACTACAGTGCTACTGGTTACAACTATGACTTCAAATAAACTTGAGGAAATTAAAGAACTCCAGAATGAAACAACAACCTATCTACACACCCCTTAACCCCAGATTCCTTATGAGTTTGTAGCAGCCTTTAGTTAACATAATTTGCTCCCGTAACCTTCATTTTTCATGAGACAAACAGTCTAAAATGGAAAAAAAAAAAAAAAATCTACGAATGTCTCGATTTTTTTTTCGATATATATAGATTTTTTTCGGTATCTAGAAACAATTTTTCTATGTAATGAACATAGAAGTTTGCTGGGATTTCGATATATAGAAAATTTCGATATGTGGAGGTTCGACTGTACATTTTTTAACAAAGGCTCTATTTTACGCCGGGTCAGAATAAAATATTAGGGGCTCCATGCCAAAGACTTTTCGGGGCCCTGTAGTCAAACCTTATAAACACAAACATATGGCAACCAGGAGTTACAACTGAAAGGGACAGAGGATTCAGACAAATAGAAAATCATATTCTTCTTTGATTTTTTTAAATATTAAATCAGATTAGAACTAAAACAATTTTATCCAAATAAGGCCAAAAAATACTGGGGTGCCCAATTAAAAAACGGGAGGTTCTTGCCCTCAGGGGGTGGGACCAATGGGCCCCTAAAATGTAGTGTTTCTTTCAGACTCTTTGCTCTGAGAGGGGGGCGGAGCAAGGGCACTTGAAGATGAATTCGGAGGGGAGAAGAGCGTACTTATAAGGAGTAAGACAAACACACCCCTCCCCCCCACAATAAAAAATAAGTTAAAAATTGCCTAATTTTAAAACTTCAAAAGATGCGTTCAGCTTGTCCGCCCCCTCCTCAAATAAATTTTTGTATGCGCCTACGAACGATACAAGTTTTAAAAAACACTCTTGGTTTTAAATTAGTTCATGAACTACTTCATTATATCGTTTTCATTTCCGTAAAAATGTACAGATGAAAAGAGTGACAGCACTGCAATTTTAAGCATAATGAAAAATTATTGGAAAATACAAAAAAAAAGTACTGAAAACATTTTTTTATCGTAAAAAGAAAAAAAAATCACTCTACATAAGTAAAATATTATAAAGTTTCATATCGACGGTCCTCTTTCACATTGCAAATGCATGAGAGAACTTCTAAATTTATAAAACACACAAAAAAAAAACAAAGCATGAACTTCTGCAAACATGTTTTAAGAAATTGTTTTTATGTAAAGTACCTCAGAAGCCTGAAACTGCAATTTAATATTATAACACAGGTGGCTGGTGCACCAAAATAGGGGGGGGGGGTCCAAGATGAGGGGGTGGATTAGGTGGGTGACGCCCCCTACAGCTGACTTTATGAATCGATGTTTAATGTTATTACTGATTGAATGACCTGCAAAAAATTCGGGAAGTAAACAGGGGCGGATTGGCCTCCCCCTCGTGCTCCTTGCCCCCCCCCCCCCTTTTTGTGGCTTTTGACCTGTGCGCCTTTGTGTTAAAAAAATGCATATATTTTTTTTTTCTTTTGCATCCTTCTAAATTTAAGGTTGGCACCCTCTTCGGCAGGGCGAGGGCCCCCATTTTCCTAAGGAGCCTCAAATTACTTTAAAAATTATGCATAACATTGCAACTTTTTGAAATATGTATGTATTTTTAAATATAATAATAAAGAATTTAACTTATAAATTGAAGAAAAAAAAAAGCTTTCTTAAAAGGGGATTTTTTATTAATTCTGCCAGAAACGAATTTACTTTGTCACAATTATGAGGGACCCCAAAGGATATTTATAAATATGCATGATAAATGATTATGCATAATTCTGTGATAGACAAAGAGGCCCCTAAAGTGCACCCGATTCCGACGGACCATAAACCAGCGCATCAAGGCGTAGGCTTCAAATTAATGTGGGCCTAGGGCCTCACTTTTTAGTTACTCGGGCCCTGCCCAGTCCGCCCCTGTATGTTTGCATGCATGCATGCATGCATACAAACATACAGACAGATGAAGTCAGGGATGGATACAGAAATAATATTTTCAGGGGTCTCGGGAATTGAACTCCCCCCCCCCCCTCCCGCATATGTTTCATAACAAAGTTTTCAAGACTTCATTTGTAAATGTTTTTTAGTATCTCTTATAGGGCAATTAACCTACCTTTAATTCAGGGGCGGATCTAGAGGGGAGCCATGGGGGCCATGGCCCCTCCCAAAGCCTTGTGATTGTAGGAATTTTTTCAAGGAAAAAACAAAAACAAAATTTAACACATGTATTTTACTGAAAAAGAAGTATAGGCCTTAATTGGGAGATAAATTATATCCCTATCCTCAAAACAAAACTTTTTCTTTCCAAAATTTTTCTCCATCTTTTACGTCATTTCTTGATTTCAACTACAGACACTTGGACGAGCTCTAAATGCTGCGGTTCTCAGAGTATTAGGTCTGTGGCTGTCCCACGCCCAGGAGACCCGATAACCACCTCATCTTTGAAATTTCGGACACAATAGGGGGATGAAAGATTTCTCACAGCCCTTTTATGTCATTCACAACCCCACAACCCCTTTTATGTCAGTCTAAAAAAAGTTTTTCTCTGTATCAGGTGAAGCTTGATCCAATTTTCTCATTTAATTAGAACAGTAAATGAATAAATATAGGAGTTTCTACTTCATCGGAAGTCATTGGCTAAACTCAATTCAAGCCCGGAGCTAAAGAGGGAAATGTTATTGGAGAATATGAATTTGAAAATGGTTTTTCAAACGTACAAAACTGTCAGAAGCCCTTTAGCCCCTACAGCTGGGAAAGTTTGGGCAATTTAGTTTAAAATACGGGGTAGGGTTGTTCTTTGAAGCGTTTTCGTTTTAAAATAAATTTTATTATGCGTATTTTTATCAAGTTCTTTTTTTCATTGTGTAGGAGCGGGATTTTATTATTTTTCCAACTATAATGAGCTATTAAGTTGTTAGTAATTATAATGAGCTCTTAACTTAAATTCTATTTTCTACACGAGGGGAGCGGGAATTTCATTTTGCTTTAACTGTAACGCGTATTTTAATCTGATTCTTTCCAACAGACAATTAAAATCTTCAAGAGCCAAATAAGATTTCAAAGCAATAATAGGGGATAGGTGAACGTTAGCGAGCAGATGGCGGCAGACCCCTAGCATTTTAATCCATATTTTATCTATCAAATATAAATAGAGCACACTATTGTGCAGATGATGCAGTTACATATGAATCAAGAGTAAAATTTACATAAAATGCATTCAAAATCAATTTTCAATATACTTATCTTGTAATGTACGAGTAACATTCGTTACTCCCCAAAAACAAATGTGTGTTGTTCCTGAAATTGCATGAACTTCATGTTTCCATAGAACTGATAAAAGAGTAAAAGAAAAAAAAAATGGGAGCGAGGGAGGGGGGGGGGCACCAAAATTTAATGCACCAGAATTCCTACATTTTATAGCTACAAGAGCAGGGTCATTTCTAAGTATAAAGGAATCAGCTTTTGAAAAAAAAGAGTTCCTTGCAACACAGAAACACGTATCTGTGCCTGCAGTTTCTTTTCTTTTTCTTTTTTCAGTAAAAAAAACAACAACAACGCATCTTTAAAAATATTATTATTACATGTTTCCAGTACCCTTTTTTCCAACTTACTTCCATTTAATGTTTTAATGTTAAAGATGCATCAAAAGTACCGAAACGAAATTCAAGTTTGATAGCTGTGAAAACTGGCTGATTTCCCACCTATTTTGACGTTAGTGTTTGAAGAAATTTTAAATACTATTTAAGTGGCAAAACTATATTCATACTAAGCAGAAAATTTCTCAATTTAGCTCAATTTTTCTCTAAAAAAACAATTTTTTCTAAAGAAAATATTGTCAGCCTACAGAACTTTGAATTGAATCTCAATAATTATCGTGTGAAGTTTTTAAATTAGATAAACAATGCCATACCAAACGTCTTAAACATTTAACAAAGATAATAAAGATGAGGACTGATGATCTTCTTTTCCATGCGCGCTTTAGCTGTCCTCCTAAATTAAGCACTAGATGCAGGGCCCGATTAAGATATCGATGGGCCCTATAACAAATCCTTTTTTGGGGCCCCCTGTATTCAAAGTTTATACAAATTTAGCCGTTGGATGAAACAATTTTAGCCATACACAAAAGCAATTTCAGCCATTTGGGGGCCCTAGACCACGGCCTATTCAGTAATAAGGCCATGACCAGATTGCCTTGTCGACATAGTATTTTTAAATTAAATTGAATTAAAATTACACAAGATGAGCAAAAATACCGTATAATAAAATGAAAAAGGCAAAAGGGTCATTCCACAGTGACTAACGTAACATTCGCAACTGATTTTCAAACTCTTTTCACTTACACCGGGAGTAAAAATAAACGTGTTTTGGTTTAATCTGCAGATTTAAAATGTACAAAGTGACTATTTTTCATTTCTACCGAGAATTTGAAGCAAAATAAGCGCTGGCAGGTGTTTTTTAAACGAAAAAGCCATCGTGACTAACGCAACATTTTTGCAACCCTGAGAAGCAATGCTTATGTTACGAGGCAAATTTTTCTGAAACTTATGCAGGCATTTAAAATTGACCGATATATTTTTAAAAGGTAAACAATCTATTTTTAAAAATGTACTACAGATTTATTACAGATGAATCTTTTTTGGCCTTTAATGGTACTTTTACGAAAAACTGTGTGTGACTAACGTAACGTGACTAACGTAACCATCGAATAACAAGCGATGAATGCATATAAAAAACTTTTTGTAATTAATCTCATGCTCTTATATTACTTTTACACTTTTTAGGAACCTTCTTTGTGTTGCATTATGGTTCTTTCTTTACGTTTTTTCTATATTAGTGTAATAAATTGAATGTAAGGATTCAGTTCAATTAACTCAATTTGAATGTGCGAAAAAAAAAAAAATAAACAAATAAAAAAAACTGCTTTTACAAAGTGAATAACATCATTTTGGGTTAACTAAATCTAAATATCTCTCTTTTAAAAAATTAACTTTGAGCAAGTTGATTGTTTAACCGAATTCTAGTATTCTGCCGTTTTACTAGTTATCGTCATAAGAAACTCCGTAGTACTTTTCAGTGGCATATTATTTTTTAAGGTTTACTGATTCATCGAACGAATAGTGTTGTGCATCCATTTGAATTAAAATGTAATATTGAAAAAAAAAAAAAATCGAACGTTTTTGCAGAATGCATTTTAATTCCAGATATCACCACAGATGTTTGAATTTCTAAATGATCATTCTTGCATTTTCTGAAACATATGGCAGCAGCGCTTATTGTCACTGTATTATGGAACATCTTCAAATGTTTTCCAACGAGCAGCCATTACTTCATTTTAATAATAGGTGGAGATGTATTTTCTAAAAAATAGAGACATTCTCCTTTGTTAAGACTGTATTTCTATTATCTTAATTCTTAAGCTTGGATTCTTGTGCTGAATGCACATTCAGCAGAGTACTCATTTTGCTTTACTCCCCTTTTTTCTTTTTTAATAATTCTTTAAATTGGAAGTATCTTTTTAAAGATCTTTAAAAAAGTATTTTTCTAAGTAAACAGAAGGTCTACAATTTAATATTAGTGGTATTTTTCACCCTTTTATTTTAATCAATATAGAATGCCTACATATTCAAAATTGCTCATGAAAATGTACATTAAATTAAATGTATTTCAAATATTAGCAGTCATTTTTAAAATGTTACGTTAGTCACATGCAAACTGTTACGTTAGTCACAGCTCAAATGTTACGTTAGTCACACTAATTATTTTATATATACTGATACTAAAATAAATATTTTGCACTTTTTAAGTAGATATGACACAGATGTGAGAAAATTCCAAGTGCTGTTTGGTTCAATCATCTGGTTTAGTTTTTAAACAGAAAATAGTACATTTTTGTGACTAACGTAACTTAAATGATTTCAGTGAAATGACCAAACTAATTAAAATGCTTATCTTATAATGTATGCCAAAAGAACAGTCAATTTTATTGGGCCAGCATCTAATCATTTAGAATAAATATAGTTCTTTTAAAAATTTTCAAAAATCTTTACATTACACAAGAAAACGTAGACGGATGTTTTTTGCACATGCTAAGCCTTTTCTACAACCTCGCACGTTTACATCCATAAGAAAAACACCGAATGAAATTCTTGCAAACTGTTACTGGATTTATATACTAGGAAGTATGCTGAATGAAATGATAGGTCACAATTAAGGCTTTGTGGAAAAAAAATTTTTGAGGTTGAGGTTGACATTTCTATGGAATGATCCAAAACTATCAGAAATATGCAGTACGAGAGCTCGTACCACAAAGAAACTCTTTAGAAAATTATTCTATAGGATCAAGATTGTGGGGGCGGAAACTCGTTCTAATTTCTAAAAAGGGGCTACGTCCGAGGGAACGCTGTAAAACGATTTTACCTGAGGCCAGTAAGGTAGCTTTCGTTCTTATGTAGTAAAGGGACATCACGTTGACAGTTTCATTATGGTTTTATTGTGGATGAAGCAGATTTAAGTATTTCCGCTGTTTTTGAGTGATTCTTAGATGAGATGTAACAAGAACTGGTCACTCTAAGAAAATACATTTATGCCATTTACTGCGCCTACCTTAATTTTCGTCTATCTTTTTCATTCTGTCAGCCTGTGCCTGTCCTGTGGGTTTTTTTTTTTAAATTTTTATTTTCTACTAAGTTGTTTCTTTTTTTTCACTTGTTCCTTGGGTAAAAATATATTCATGCATTTACTTAGTCAGTTTTGCGCCCCTGAAATCTAGCGCCCGAGGCGCGAGCCCCGTCTGCCCCCCTCTAGTTACGTCCCTGCAGGGGGCGGCAAATTTGCTATTATAAAAGACATTTTTAAAATTAAATTGTTATTCTTGAAAGTAAAATATTAGCATTCTTTCATTTTCCACAGAGACAATATTTTCTTGTAATTTAATAATGATTACTTTCCCGTATCTTATGAAAGTCAAATGTTTTTCAATCATGGTATTTGCCGAATAAAAAATTTTGTGGGAGATCACTGTAATCATTTCATCGGGGCACCTCAGAATGTGAAATGCCATCATTTCTTCATAAGTTTGACAGTCTGAATCTGGGGAACACTTTTTTACGTCTTTTTGAGTCAAGGATATTTTGCTTCTTTTAGGGGGGGGGGGGGGCAGATTTCAAATTTGCCTAGGGGCGGCATGGAGCTAAATTCGGCCGTGGGGAGTTTGTTCAAAAATTTCGGATGGCCCCTCCCAAAACAATCGACTGGATTCGCCAGTTTTAATTACATAAATATAATGCACTAATATACTTTGAACGTGGATGTAAAATATCTTTAACATTTCTAGATATACTTAAATACTGAACTCTATATAACTTGACAGAGACGCTATAAAGTGAGCTGTTTTAATTAGAAGCACTGTCATAAATGCGAAAATTTTCGAGAAGATAAAAGTGTTTTTACAGTATTTTTGGGAATGAAGGGTTTGGGGACTTACCTGCGATAAATACTAAAAACCAAATAACAAGTGACGGTAAAAAGAGATGGGAGAGCCCTCCCCCCCCCCTCAGAAATTTTAAGTTTTAGGTATAAAAATGTAATTTTAGGTCATCTTGGGAGAAGGCATTTTGTTGAGATTATAACCTTAAAGCACAATATCAGGTTATCATTGGTAATGACGTTGCGGGGGGGGGGGGGGGGTGTTCAAAATTTTAAGTCCAAAAAATGAATTTTAACGGTCAAATTTCAGGGACTTGCCTAAAAAAATTTTTAATATTGAAGTTTAAGAAGAACAAAGACTTTTGGTGACGTCATGGGAAAGAATCAAGTTTGTGTGCTCTCTCCCAACATTTTTCAACTTGTTGGTTAAAAAGCAGTCTGTAGTGATGCTGTGAAATGTAGTGAGAGATTCTGGGACTCTCCAATTAATGTACCTATTAATTCTATCCTAGGTGGCTGACGTTAGACAAGGGAGGAGGGGAGAAAAAAGGGGATTCTTCACATGAAATTGTTAAATTGAAGTCCTAAAAACCCAAATTTGGATATTTCTGACCAAGTTACGAGAGAAAAAAGCAGCTCTCCTCCGAAAATTTCCAAAATTGAAGTTGTAGACAAGTTTTAGAAAGAAATTTTCAGAAATTTAAGGCCAAAAGACAATTTTCGGCACTGAATTATGTACAACTTTCAATCAGGTTAGGACTCAATTGACGATAGTATTTATAAAACAGACAAAGTTATTTATAAAACGAACGAACCTTTTTTGTGCGATTTTTTTTTTATGCGGTCCCTATTCACCGCACAAAAAAAGGTTTGGACAGTTAAAATTATCCTTACCATATTTCAATGAATTTTGTTTTATACATCCATTGCATCTAAGTATTAATTTTGACCTATTATTAATAATAAGATAACCTACAATTGCTTGCTTGTTACCCACAAAGCACAATAATTTTTATCTCTTCCAATTGCTTAGTTCATTATTGGAAGGCATATATGGTTGCCTCAAAGCAGCAGTAAGATGTCTTAGTGTTATTTCTGTGATTAGATATCTTACTATTGCTCTGAGGCGACAATATACTAGTTAAATATACAATATTGTAACGGATTCGGTGCGACTTCCACTTTCTTGAAATGAAGACACAGTTCTTGATAAAAACACAGGAAATTTATTTACACTATGTACAGGAAAGATCTTCAACCACTGCTAAATTATTCATCAGCAATTAAGCAATTATCACACAACACCGTAAACTCAACGTTTACACACGTATTTACTTCCAAATACGAAAACAACACAGCGAAATGCCTCGCTATAAACAGAGCAAAATGCCCTCAGCTCGAAATATCAATCCAAACTAACTGTTTATCCATCGCTAACGGCTTAAATACACCGAAAAGAATTTTCTCAAATATTCCACACGCTTCTCGAAATGCGTTGACCGTTATCAATGAAAAGAAAGAAAATAGGGGTCGTATACTTTAGCCGAATGAAAAAGGGGTTGTATAATCATTACGGGAAACTATTTACAGGTTACGTTCCTACAATATTTACTATTTACAGGATTTGTAACATTGCCCCCTTCCTAAGGACTGCACGTCCCGGGCAGTACAATCCCCAGAAAGGGTGCCAAACTTCTATCACAAGTTTACAAATATACACATGAATTAATAACTAACAGATACAGAAAACACAATAATAACAAGAAATATTACTAAACATTAAAAGCAAAAATTATCTACAACTTTTATGTTATCAACCATGGTTGTTTACGTAATACTCATGAACTATGGCCATAGTATGGGGCTAACCGATTATAATGTACAACCCTAGGTTTTGCATTAGGTGATTTTTGGATCCTCACTACGACGTCATTCAGTCGGTTAAGGACTTTGTAGGGTCCATCCCAATGCGACTGTAATTTGGGTGAAAGACCTTTCCGTCGGATGGGATTCCATAACCAAACCTTGTCGCCTTCGTTGAATTCATGTCCAGTAGACCTTGTGTCGTATCGGGTCTTCATCTTCTCCGCCGCGATGTTGATTCGCTCTCGTGCGAAGTTATGAACGTCTTCCAACCGGGCCTGGAGATCCTGGATGTACTCCTCAGGCGATGAAGGCGCATCCGGAGGACGACCGAAGACGAGATCACAAGGTAGCCGAAGCTCTCGTCCGAAGAGCATCTGAGATGGGGCATATCCGGTAGTCTCGTGGACAGCACTGCGGTAGGCCAGCAGGAACAAAGGTAGCTTCTTGTCCCAATCCTGTTGATTTCTGGATACCATAAGTGAGAGATTATTCAGGATTGTGCGGTTAAATCTCTCCACCATGCCGTCCGATTGTGGGTGTAGTGGTGTTGTCCTAGTTTTCTCAATTCCGAAAATTTGACATAGGCCCTTAAACACAGCAGAGATGAAATTCCTCCCTTGATCGGAATGAATCTGCAAAGGTGTTCCGTATCTCGAGATCCAATGTTGGACTAGAGTCTCTGCTACGGTAGTAGCCTCTTGATCTGGAATGGGATATGCTTCCGGCCATTTGGTGAAGTAGTCGATGGAAACAAGAATGTATTTGTTCCCATCAGCAGTTCTTGGTAGAGGACCCAGGATGTCGATCCCAATTCGTTCGAAAGGAGCTCCAACGTTGTACAGATGTAGCTTCCCTCTGCTTCTCTTCTTCGGTCCTTTACGAGCAGCACAGGCCTCACAAGAATGGCACCACTTCTCCACGTCATCCTTCGCCTTGCTCCAGAAGAAGCGCTCCCGAACTTTATTGAGAGTTTTCAAGACACCAAAATGTCCTCCAGTCGCACTACTATGTATTTCTTTCAGAACATCTGAAATCCTGGATCGAGGAAGTAGTAACTGCCACCTAGATGTCTTGCCGTCGTCAGATTCCCATTTCCGGTGTAGCACGCCGTTCCGTAAATGGAGTGAGTTCCATAAAGCCCAGTATCTTTTTGTTGCAGGACTGAAGATGGAAACGTCCTGCCAGCTAGGGCGTCGACTGTCACTTTCCATGAACTCTAAAATTGGTTTTATGTCGGGGTCTTCAAGTTGATCTTTTCGAACTTGGTCATCACTCCATGGATCAGGTTCTGATGATGTTGGAGTCACTGTCACCTGATAGGCGGTAGGGCTAGTCGTTCCATACTGTTTCTCGATTCGGGAACAATAGTGGCAGTTCTCAGGACAGGGTCTCCTTGATAAAGCGTCAGCATTCCCGTGAGATAACCCTTTTCGATGCTTGATCTCCATGTCATATTCCTGGAGCCGCTGTATTCATCTGGCTATCTGGCCTTCTGGATTCTTGAAGTTCAAAAGCCAAGTTAACGAGGCATGATCTGTCCGAAGCAGAAATTTTCGGCCGTAGAGGTAATGATGGAAGTGTTCTACAGCTTTCACTATGGCCAGTAACTCCTTTCTGGTGACGCAGTAATTTCGCTCCGACTTGGATAAGCATTTGCTCCAGTAAGTGATGACATGTTCATTTCCGTCAATTTCTTGGGATAAAACAGCTCCGATGCCCTCGTTGCTCGCATCAGTGTCCAGGATGAAGGGTTTTTCAGGCTGAGGATAGGCGAGGATAGGCGTTGATGTTAAAGCCTCCTTCAGTCGTAGAAATGCATCTTCGCATTCTTTGGACCATTCAAACTTTTGCTTGATCTCCGTCAGCTTATGCAAAGGTCGTGCAATGTTGGAAAAACCCTTCACAAACTTCCTATAGTACGTGCAGAGCCCCAGGAAACTTCGCAGCTGATGGATGTTTTCGGGACGACTCCAACTCTTGACCGCAGATACCTTCTCTGGATCGGTTTGCACACCCTCAGAAGAGATGATGTGACCAAGATAATTCACTTCCCGGCGGAACAAATTACATTTGGACGGACTTAACTTCAGATTGGCTTCCTTAAGCCTTTGCAGCACCTTCCTAAGATTTGCCAGATGTTCTTCAAAGCTGCGTCCCACGATGATGATATCGTCTAAGTAGACCAGACAGGATTCGTAAGAGAGTCCTCTTAACACTGTCTCCATAAGACGCTCGAACGTAGCTGGTGCACTGCAGAGGCCGAAGGGCATTACTTTAAACTGCCATAAGCCTTGTCCAGTTGTAAACGCTGTCTTCTCTCGGTCATCAGGGTGTATCTCAACCTGCCAGTAGCCGCTCTTCAAGTCCAGGGTCGAAAACCACTTGTGTCCGGAAAGAGTGTCCAAGGTGTCGTCTATCCGTGGAAGAGGGTAACTGTCTTTCTTGGTGATTTCATTCAGCCGTCGGTAATCGACACAAAATCTGGTGGAGCCATCTTTCTTTCGGACTAAGACGATGGGAGAAGCCCAAGGACTGGATGAAGGTTCGATAACATCATTCTCCTTCATCTCTTTCAGGAGGGTCTCAACCTCTTCCTGCTTGGCGAACGGTAGTCGTCTTGGATGCTGTTTAATAGGTGGGTGTTCTCCAGTGTAGATCCTATGCTGCGTTAAATTCGTACGGCCAACATCCTCCGATGTAGATGAAAACAGATGCTTAAAGTCATCCACCAATTGTTCCGCAGCAGTTCTTTGATCTTTCGATAAGGGTGCACTCCCAATTAACTTCGATGTCAAGGACTCAGAAGACACAGTTTCGGGGGAATTGATTCTTCTAATGATGCAGTTTACTGGAGTACAAGTTGCTAACACTTCACCTTTCCGAATATTCCTTGGCCTTTCACTCACGTTGGCGACTCTTACAGGAATTACATCCTTGGAAAGGTCCACAAGCGTAGATGCTACCAGCACTCCTTTTAGGTTATTGCTTAGGTTAGGGTATTCAATGAGTCCAAATCGAAAACTATTGCTTTCTGCAAGGGAGCCAGGTATTAATGATTCTGACCTTGAGGGAAATCGATATATCTGTTTGGGCTATTATTTGATGAGCGGATTTTACATCACTTTCTGCAGGGAAAACGGCTATGTCTTCTCTCATCGAGTGCAGCTCATTAGTCTTGAAGTCGAGAGTGAAGTCATATTTCTTCAAAAAGTCCAATCCGAGAATGAAGGGGTCCGTGATATTAGCGACGAATGCCGTATGATGGTAGGTGGCATTCCCAAACACTATTTTCAAGTCCACTTTACCGTCAATCTCTATTTTGTCACCTGTCACAGTCTGGAGACTTACGCGTGGCGATGTCCACAGCAGTTTCAATCCAAATTCACGAGCCATATCTGTCCTAATGATTGTCACATTGGCTCCAGTGTCAACAATCAGTCTGCAGGGGTTCCCATTTACATGTGCGTAAATGAAAAGTCCATCACTGCCACTACTAGAAGAGGAAATCTGCAGAGCTTTAGTGTGGTGATTTCCTTCCCTCGCGTAGCTTGGCGAGCCGGACAACTCCTTCGCAGGTGTCCTTCACTACCGCATTTCCAGCACTTCTGCTCTTGTTTCTTTTGGGCTGTTATGCTGCTCAAATGTCTTGTCAAGTCACCGAGTTGTCTCTTAAGTTCAGCGAGGTGGGACAACCTGGAATCAGACTCATCAGCTTCCTGAGTCCGGATTAGATGGCGATCCACACGGGTTGCTTCTTGGGCGGCCTCGTATCTCATCGCATACACAACTGCAGAACTCAGGTCTTTGACATCCGCCATCCGTAGAGCTTTCTGGATTTCCGGATCTCGAACCCCGTCGATGTAGTAGTTGAGTGCCAGGTTGTCTCGAACATCCGCAGGACAGTCACAAAAAGCAAGATGAGACAATCTCTCGACGTCCGCCGCTAGCTCTTGCAGAGTTTCCCCGGTTTTCTGGAAACGGGATTTCAACTGGAGTCGGCTGAAATCCTTCTGGCACTTCTCACCGAAGCGAAGCTCCAACGCAGATGTGAGGGCGGCGAAATCCAGGCGCTGGCTGTCCGGAAGGGTCTGGAGAATGTCCGCTGCGTCACCTCTCAGGGATGCTGCAAGATGACAGGCCTTGGTAGCAGAGTCCCATCCGTTCGCTTCCGCCACTATCATGAATTGAGTTTTGTAAACCTGCCACGAAGTTTTCCCATCAAATGTGGCAAGTTTAATGGACGGTCGAGCAACCGATGTGGGAGCGCCAAACTGTACAGAGCTGCTTTCCGCGGTAGCCAATCTCCTTTCCACGTCCTTAAAGATCTCTTCTTTAAGTAGATGAAATCTTCTATCTTCATCTTCAAATTTATTTTCTACAGCATTGAATCGGCTTTCAACGGTATCAAATTTTTCTTCAATTGCATCAACTCGATGCTCTATGTCATTAAATTTATTTTCCATCACAGTCTTTACCGAAATAAGGTCGTTTTTAATTTCTTCTTGGTTAGACGTTAAGTCCTTTTTCAGCACCGTTAAATCGCTTTTTAACTGGTCTTGATTTGCCAACATACTTGCAGTCAGATCACTTTTTAATTGTTCTTGATTAGCCGCCATATCATTTTTTAATTGTTCTTGATTTGCAGTAAAACTTGCAGTCAAATCACTTTTTAATTGGTCTTGATTAGCCGCCAAACTTTCGGTCAAGTCACTTTTCACAGCATTAATTGCTTCCAGAAGTTGTTTTAATTGGTCATCCATTGCGCGAGTAATCACCATAAAAATAAAGTCCAAATTTAAAAAGTCTTTATGAAAAAATGTCCAAAGTCACACTTACTGCAAGAAAGTCCTGAAGTAGCCCCACGTTGGGCGCCAAATTGTAACGGATTCGGTGCGACTTCCACTTTCTTGAAATGAAGACACAGTTCTTGATAAAAACACAGGAAATTTATTTACACTATGTACAGGAAAGATCTTCAACCACTGCTAAATTATTCATCAGCAATTAAGCAATTATCACACAACACCGTAAACTCAACGTTTACACACGTATTTACTTCCAAATACGAAAACAACACAGCGAAATGCCTCGCTATAAACAGAGCAAAATGCCCTCAGCTCGAAATATCAATCCAAACTAACTGTTTATCCATCGCTAACGGCTTAAATACACCGAAAAGAATTTTCTCAAATATTCCACACGCTTCTCGAAATGCGTTGACCGTTATCAATGAAAAGAAAGAAAATAGGGGTCGTATACTTTAGCCGAATGAAAAAGGGGTTGTATATTCATTACGGGAAACTATTTACAGGTTACGTTCCTACAATATTTACTATTTACAGGATTTGTAACAATATAAAATATTGAGATGAAAAAGTACTTGGAAACTAGTTTGATTTGCCACCAACAAGTAAAGAGGAACATCCAGTGGCAAAAAAAGAGAGTTGCAGAGCTAGACGTTAGACAGATCCTAAATATAAAATCTCAATTTAAAGATGACTTGAATTTCCACAATGTGTTGAGTTATAGTATATATATATAAATAAATATAAGTGGAAATTTGAGTAGGGTTTTTTTTTTTGGGAGGGGGGGGGGGGGAATACGATGGTCTTTCACTTTGTACAAAGCAGTAATAATTGTTTTCTCAGAAACAGTAGCTGTGTATAGAGGGGTTTTCTTCTTCTATAATTTACATACTATCAAGTAATTAATGTCTGTATTTATTTATGCTTTCTACAATGTTGCTTTATATGTTTAAAAAAAGTTTCTGTCTTTACTGGTATTCAACTTTAATATTTATTCCAAAAAAAGTAAAATCACTAGGAAATGAACATAATTGGTCTCTAAAACTTAGGCATTGCAGAAAAGATTGCAAAAAGGAGAAAAGATTCCGAAACATGGATCTAGAATCTACATCCCCAATGAAGTTCAAAATTAAGGTTCAGAATTGAAATTTAGTCCAGCAAGGCATAAGTTGAGTTGATCAAATTTTTTAAATGTCTGTGAGCAAAATTTTACTAATGTCATTAATATTTTTGCACAAAGAAACTGTGGCTAAACGGTAATAATCTAGTTCTAGATAAATAAATGCATAACATTTTTCTTCCATGTATTAACACAAATTACTCAACACTTACTTTCAAAACTACATGCAACAACAAATAAAAACAATAATAAAAATATGTTTTATTTTTGGTTTTACATATTTACAGTATGTAGTTTTACGATTATTTCTTCCTTCTGTACCTAAAAGAAAAAACATAGATGTCATTTATGGTATAATAAAAATGAAAGAAACAAACTAAAAAAAAAAAATTTGTAATTGATTTCTTGATTGGTTACATAAATGGAGATTTATCATAAAATTTCATGCATCTAACAAAAATGTTTCAATTAAAAAAGTATTATTATTTAGAAAGAAAAGCTGAATATCACGTTCAATTTTGTAGAACTTGTAATATTACTGTAATCCATTTAAAACTAAGTATACTGGGATACATTATGTTCTGCGTCACCAGTTTTTCGATGATTTTTTGTTCGGTAGACCCCTTGCACAACTTTTGCTTTTTTTTTTCTTTTGTCAATCCCCTACCTAGGGCTAACGAGTCATGGTGGTCTGATTGGTAAGGCGTTAGAGTCATGACTGGAGAATCCAGGTTCGATGCCAGCCAATCAAAGGTCTCTCGTGTTCGCCTATGATCACACGCGAGCACATTCAACACTCACAAAGTCTTCCAATCAAAATCAATACCCCTGGGGGCACTGGATCAGGTATTGCTTGGTTCCTAGTCTGGATTTTAAAAAACAGAGCCATCTTCCAGTTTCCATCCAACCACGCGTGGTAGAAGATATGGAGTGCCCTGGAGTAGCCCTAAGTGTATTGCGACCTAAGGCTAGTTCCTAATTTAGTCAGACAGAATATTTACACCTGAGCATTCCAAAACAGAGAATCAAGTGGTAAAATTGCACAGGGCTTTCTAATTTCATCAGATAAAAGCAGAAAATATTAAAATTTCAAGGGACAAACCAGAAATTTACCAAACAGAGCAAAAGTTTACAATGAAGCTTTTGGAATGTTCTCTCAATATCAAAATTTTAAACAGTAACTTTAAACACATTTTTGACAGCTGGTTATGAGACTCGGTTTGGTAATGTTGACTCTGGAGTGGAAAATTAAAAGCAGAAAACAAGTAACTTTTCTTTCATCTTTTCATTAAATTAAAATAGCTTAAAATGCAAATCTGATAAGAATATTACAAGAACATGAAAAATAATGATTTGTACACATCACAGGTGTGACCGTATGTTCACATGAAGCATAAATATAATGCCGTATAAATCATTAGTTTTTAAGTACAACCAAACTTTTCTGAGAGTTGATTCTAAAAATTCTGTAGCATGATGGTTTCTTAAATTCGAATACATAAAAATTTAAAACCAAAGTTCAAAATTCTGGGAAAAAGTACAAATCTTTACTAATAATAAAGCTGAAATTCTGTGCGTCTGGAGCTCTGCTGCATACATAGCGCACATAGACCGTTCGGTTGATTTTCATTAAATTTGGTACAAAATTAGTTCGTAGCATAAAAGTGAGTAACTTGAAGCGATTTTTCGAAGCTTTGATTTTGTTCTTTCTCTATTCGAATTTTAAGAACATTTTACAGAGCAAATTATCATAACATAAACGAACAAATTATCATAACATGGATGAGCAAATTACCATAAATTGGCCTAGCAAATTACCATAATGTGGGCGAGCAATTAACATAGCAAATCGGCGAGAAATTCATCATCCATTATCTGATAATATCCAGCCGAATGAAATGACCTTTTAATTTTCTACTATGGGCAAAGCCGTGCGGGTACCACTAGTATATGCATAAAAATGTTTCATTTGTGCATAGCAACAAATAAGTATTATTTAAGAACACTATAGGACTAATAAATAGAATGTAAATTTTAGTGCTAATTTGCTTGTATGACTTACAGGCTCGTGAACCTTTATTGGCACCTGATGCACTCTCAATTTCTTCTTTTGAGAGTATGGACCCCTTACAGACTGAAGTGGATCCCTGTGGGTCCAAGTAAACCACTTTGGGAACCACTGTGTTATGCAAATAAAGAAGCTTACCTGCTTTTTGATTTGAATTTTTTGGATGGATTTTTCTTCATCTTCATTTTGTTTAGTTTTTCCATTTTATCATGATGAGTTGCTCTAAAAATAAAATTATACATTTTAATCTAGCATACTACTTTTCAAACATATAAGCACACAAATAATTTTAAATTGAAACTCGAGAAGCAAACAGGTATCTGGCAAAAGTGAACATTTGGCAATAACTTGTAAACAAATGATAACGGGCCATTTTACAGTATTTATGTCAAAATACAGAGTCTGCCACATGAAATTTTTTTTTGCGATGACAATTTTAATTTACTGTTTGATAAAGATAAAATTTTATTTTGAGTTAGTCCTTCCAACACACAAACTCAAAGTAAAACAATGTGCAAATCAAACAGTAAATTAAATAGTTATGGCAAAAAAAGTGTCATGTTGCAAACTCTATATTTGGACAAAATACTGTGAAATGGCCCTAAAGCTGCCAATTCCTCCGATTCTCTTGGCGGGCACCCGAATTTTGATGTCTTTTCCTGAACTCCCTAATGAAGTAAATATCTCCTAAATTTTTACCAAAACAACAAAATTTCCCATCAAAATGATTTTTTAGAGATTATAATTTTTTGAAAAATCCGTACAGTAATATGTTTGTGATCACAAAAAGGAAAGCTTTTGAAACATGACAATGGCATGTATATTTCTGATTTTTTTTTAAACACATTTATTTCACAAAAAACATTGTAAAGTGCTCTAAATTTTTCTCTGAACTGATTTGTTATCTGCTGTAAGGAATCTTTGAAGAATTTAAAAAAAATGAACTTAAAAGAGAAAAGAAACTTATGCCTCTTTAAGAAGTTTTTTTCAAACCTGAAATAAAAATAGTAATATTCATTTCCATATTTTGGATCCTACCGGCTTTCCGAATGCTGAATTTCAGGCCCTGCACAAGTTCATTTTTAGAAATTAATACTAAGGTTTTAAATGTCCCTTTATCACTGAACTTTGGTCATTAAATTCATTCAAACCCTCCGTAATTTTACTCTTAAGTCTCCAGAATTTTCATATTTCAATGTTGGGGCAATTCATTAACTATGGAAGGGTCCTGAGGGGGAGGGGGTTGGAAAATTTTCTACATACCCTTACTTCGGGGTTACCCCATTCTTATATAATATTTTTTAAGTCAATATTTTATATTAGAAATCATGCAGTCAAATTGTTTGGCAGGTATCATATTTCACTTGCGTCTGGAAGGTAAAAAATGTATTAGGTTGAGCTGTGTTTTACTTGTTTTACAGAGAATGAATAGTGTAAATTATAATAAACGAATCACGCTAATTATAGCATGTTTTACTTTTATTTAGTATCGCATCATATACAAAAAAAAAAAAAAATTGAAAAAACATTCAATCTAGATCCCAACTTTTTAGTAAGTATTTCTTACACAAAAAAGTTTTTAAAAATAATTTAATAATAGTGAATTTAATGACAATTCCATTGATGTAGACTCATTATTTTAATATTTTGAAAAATGAAATTGAATCTTACATAAGAATAGGGGGGAGGGGTTTGAAAAATCTTACGTATCCTTATATGGGGGTAGGGGCAGGGTCAAAAATTGCCAAAATCACTCTTACATAATTAATGAATGGTCCTTTAGCAGCTATAAAATGATAGAAGAAACTCTCATCTGTTCTGTTGCAAAAGATGATAATTGTAGCTGTGGAAGGTGCTGGGATGCAGCATGATTTAGAAAAACTTTTCAACGAAAGCCTACCTAGGGTTTTATATTTTCAGCCCTTTCACACAAAACTCAAAAAAGTTCACTTAATCCCTACTTTGCTACTCCCTTTCTCGATTTTAATGACTTTTCACAGACACAAAGATGCAACTAAGGTTTCTTTCAAGATGAAAAAAATACTCCTCGACTTTTTTAAGGAAGTAAAACTCATTTTGAAGGAGTGAAAAGTATGAAAACTGTAAAGATTATAATAGGGATTGGCTCTAAAAAAATTCAAGTATCTATGGATGAAGTAGAAGATGACAAGGAAAGAAGAGCTATATAACATTTTTTGGCATTTAGAATGCTTGATATTTTGTATTGGAAAAAATATCAAAACATTCGAAAGTAACAATTAAAAAATTTTAACTTGTTTTATCCATTTTCAAATACAGTTGAACTCTCTTAATACGATCACGCTTAATACGAAATCAAGGCTAAAACGAACATTTTGTTCGTTAAGCTTCGTTTGCTATCTAATTAGGTTAAAAATTTCACGTATAATACGTACATAAAATTAAAATTCTCGACTAAGACGAAAAAAATTTACTTTTTACTCTTTACTTAAAATGTTTGTGATTAAATGCTGTAATTTTTTCTTTAGAATTTATTCATTATTTCAATAGGTAGTAAAAGTCCCATTGTGCATCGAGAAGAAAATATTGAATATTTTGTATAGAAAATAAAGCCCGTTCATTTGTTTACTTGTGGACATTTCAATTTACTTGGAGAAAAGTGTTTATCTTCCATTGTGGATAACAACCTATTCCGCAATTGTCGATTATCATCTTCCTTTTTCAGTTTAAAAAAAAACATTCATTTATAAGAAATAAGTGATTTTTTTTTTTTTTTTTTTTTTGTGAATGTACTAATGGTTAGGTTAGATTTCATTATTAGTAATATTTCTTACGTATAGGTAAGCATTTCTTCAATTTCTCACAGTATCACTCATTCACGGTTGTTACAAATAACGGTTAATACGAACGAATTCGTGAATTTTTGACATTTCGTACTAACCGAGCTCAAATGTATTTATTTAAAATACAAAAGTGAAAAAACAATTGACTAATTTTTTGAAGGGTATTTGCACAAAATACCTTTGTGTGAAAGTATATTCAGTGCACAAAATACACTTGCTGAGGTTTTAAAACTATCTCTGGGCATAATATTAAAAATTCTGGCTTAACAGAATATTTTTTTCTGAAAAATTTATTAAGGATTGGTTGAGTATTAAAAATATTTCTCTTTAAAAATTCCAAGTGAAAAAAACAAGAAAATTCTTTCAAAAAATTTCTTATATTTTTAAATATATTATTGAGCAATAAAAAGTGGTGTAATACTAAAAGAACTCAAAGGATTTGAAAACTTTTGAAATTTATATTGAGAGGGGGGGAGATAAGTTGGAAGAAGATTGCCAAGATGATAGAAGTCAAAACATTGATCAGAACAGAAAATTTTACTCACTCATATCTGAATTGCTTTACAGAGCTTCTACTTGAATCAGCTAATTCTTTCTCAAATGATTTTTTCTTAAACATTTTATCTAGATAAAATAAATATACACACAAATAAATAAATATAGAAATGAAAACAGTTGGGAAAATGAGATAAATTTTAATTTTATATACAATTTAAATAAAATGAACTGCGACAAATAAAAAAAGTGTCAAAAGTGAGATACGCAAGATTAATTGTAGATATGTATGATTTAACGGAGAATAAAAAGGAAAAAATTATTTTAACAGTACTTTAAATGTTTTATGTGTGAATAAGAAATATCATTCATAACAGAATATTGATAATAATAAATGAAATTAACTAAAACAATCCAAAAAAAATAATACCTTCACATTTTTATAATTTGTTCACACTGCATAAATAAATCCACATCTCATTGTTTAAAGTGATTTTTTTTCTTTTTTTTTTGTGTTCATTTTGCAATATTTACATGAATGATACTTAAGAATTTGTATGAGAGAATAATTTCATAAGTGAATTGATTATTTCAGAAAGGACTTAAGCCCTACAGAAATCCATTGGACTCTTACACCCTTTCTGAAATAATTGATTCAAGTAACAAGAGTCATTCAGACCGTCCATGTTACTTGACTTTTAACAGGTTAAATAATTAAGAATAAAGTTAGTAATTTTAAGTCCTATAGGATGTGACAATAATGAATAAAATGTTAAGCCTAAAAGCAATGAACAGAATGAGTATACACTAAGTAAAGAGTACTTTTCCACTTTGTTATCTTGGTATAAGAACCAAGGAGGCTTCATTAGTTATTAAATGGACAGTTGGATGAAAATTTATAATTTTTTATTTTTTTTAGCACATTTAGGAACACTTATCAAATGCTTTGTAATATACATATTGGACAAAAAATTTAATTTTACTGAAAAATGCTAATGGTTAAACAAAAAAGACATTTTTCTTTTTTATATTAATAACAAATTCAATCTAGACAGTTTGCACTTTAAAAAGTGCACTAGTTTTAATTAATTGAATTAATAAATTAGTTTTTAGCTAAAAATGAAAAGTTGCAGAAAACAGATATCCAGTATTTCAAGTTATAGAATGTTCAAATTGTAACATATTTTTTGAGAAAAGTCCTGTATGCAAATTACAATATTTAAAGAATTTATTTAATGGCTGCTCATGAATCAAAACATAAACTTTGACATAATTATGTTTTCAAATTCAACACTTTAATTAGCTTTGGTAAAAATCAGACTAATAAAAGTTAAATAGTTATGAAACATGGAAGTTCATTACATTCATACTGTTGCTGTTACAAATGTTTCTTGGAAGACCGAAGCCTTTTTTACAAAACAAATGGTAATTAAAGTAGAAAGAAACGGCTCTTGGGCTCCATAAAATTAAGAGTCTGACTGTTGCACCAAAACAATGGATGGCCACATTATCTATCACCACCTCTACAACTTAAGCACAGCTCCAAAGCAGAGACAAAATCTCCCAATAACATGAACCCATAACAACTGATAGAAACTGATAACAGGACCTTCAGCCTGGCATATTTAACAAGCATGCACCATGAAAACCTCAAATATTGAGTCGTCTGACGTCCAATCAATGAGGCTATCCATGGCCTAAGGTTTTTAATTAAATAAATTTCTATATTTTAATTTCATTCTTAACTAGCTGCACTGCCCAGTGTTGCACTGTCTACCTCAAAAATAACAGTTGTGCCCATTGACTCATGTTTAGCAATCAGGGAAAAAAAAATTCCCGTCAATGTGTAGAAAACAGAAATTTTCTAACTTAAAATTGAAATTTAGAACTTTTTTAGATTTTTTTAAATCCCAAAATCATTTTTATATATTAACCAGCATCAGGCCTAATCTTTCCATGCTGACATGGCCGCTACAATGATGATTGTTAGTTAGATGAAAATTTCAGAGAAATATTTAAATACTTAGACTAAAAGTAATTCTAAAACTAATATACATCCACTGAACAGAATTTTGCCAATCTATTGTGTTCCATTAAACCTATTAAAACTGGCAGAAAACTCAGTTGATATTTTTTTAAAAACATGAAAACTAAAACCATTATTGTTTTCAAATATATATATATATAAAAAATTTCACTCAGTTTCAACAAATAACTATGATTACAAAACAACAATATTATATAAAAAAAGACAACCTTTTTTTTTATTATTATTCTTCATGAAAATATAGTCTGCTAGGAATTAGAAATTCAAAATTTTTCAATTTCAATTCCATGATCAGAAACCGTAGACGATAACTCAAAAATGAAAATAAGTCTTGTTTTAGAATATGAAATCAACTTAAAATGAAGAATTAGGGGGTGTTCTAGTTATCCCCCGAACTTCAGGTAAAGTTCATATTGCACAGCTTTTTTAAATGCTGCAAAAATTGAACAAATATGATTTTTTTCTGATGAGATATTTACAAATCAATGATTTTCCATAAAATAGGAACAAAAACTTTTGCATATTTTTTGCTTGAAAAAATATGCAAAGAGTAGCCTATGTTCTGTTCTGCATCTCTAACAATGTTCATATAAAAGTTCATGATGATCGGTTGAGTAGTTAAGGCATGAAAGAATTAGACAAACAAAACAAACTTACTTTTGTATCTATAATATTAGTAAGAATGTCATTAGGTATTTCAGAAAAAAATAAATAAAATAAATAAGTAAAAAAATAAATTAAACAAGATAAAACAAAATAATAGTTAGTTCACTTAATAAAAATGAAATATTAAAAGGTGAACATTTAAGTTTTAACAAAGACATGCTAACTTAAAAACAAAGCAAATATTTTTAAATTGTAAAATAAAGTTATTGAAATAAATACTTTTCTTCCTCTTTTTTGATCCATCATCTTCTGTAATTGCTCGGATACGTTGAGGTTTTTGAGCTCTTTTGGCCAGTCTAGCTTGATATTGGGCAGCTTTCTCCAACTCCACAGACATACGGTCTTCAGTCTAAAAGAGTTGAAAAAATAACTACTTAAGTTTAAAATAAAGGTAAATATTTGTAAAAAAAAGGAAGACTGTCATTAACACAGTTGTCTTTAATCATAAATCAGTTTTGTCTAAAGATTAACTACAATTTCTGATTCATTAAAATATATGTTCTTGACGGTAACACTAACTCTAATACATACAAACCTGTTTTTTTTCTTTTCCCCCTTCTTTTTTAAACTTGTAATTATTTGCTATGTTATGTTATATCGCACACCTAGTACAACACTGCCACATCTGCAAAAACTACTTTTAGTGAAAAATCAATTCAAATGTAATATGCCTTAGCTTTAATTCTCATAATAACAGGACACATCTCAAAAATAAGGGATTTTTTTTTTTTTTTTAATGCACCAGGACATGCATATATCCCAAAATCGAAAATTTTTGACTTGTGGCAGTGTTGTGCAATATGTGTGCTTATTTTATAAAAAATAGGATTAATCCAGATAAGGATTTTACAAGTAGTTTTGTTTTGGAAGATGCTTTAAAAAAAATTTATTAATGTTATTAAGTGAGCATATTTCATAATTAATAAACTACACAGCAATCCTAAAAAGAAGGGAATACATCAAAAAGTTAAGTTTTTATACAGAGCTTCATACTAATAGTTGTCTTGCATCCCTTTAACAACTTTTTATCCTAGCCAATAAAATTTTAAATATTTATTCTCATTTTTGTCTAATGTTTGTTCTGTACTCGTTGTCAAAGGTACTGTACTAAAATATAAAAATACCCACCAAAATAAAAAAAAAATCCATAAAGATTAAGAAAACTTTTTCAGTCAGAAAATTTTTTTTAAAAAAAGAAAAAGTTAAAATTTTTACATTTGACCTTAAAAAAATATCTGGCAACTCTGCCACTGCCTTTGAACATTCAAAAAAATCCCCCAGTGCAAGCCAATTGTAAGGGGGGGGGGGGAAACAGAATGAAATTAGCAAACTGGAAGAGACAAGAGAAAATAAAAAAAAATTCACATAGTAAAAATGGGACGATAGGTATTGCTATTTACAGAAAAATATTTTTTAAGCAATTGATTCAAATCAAAATTATATTTTCAAAACATTTTTGGCAGTTCAGTTTTCAACCTTCCCCGGTCCGCCAGTTGCTATGACACTCATATTAACATCTTCAATCTTACATCAAAATTATCTCCTAGTAATTTGTTCAGTTAGGGGAAAAAAGGCAAGCAATAAACAAAAACAAAATTACTCACTGTTGGTTTTGTTCCTTTCTTCTTTTTAGCCTTTGGATCGCCAAGACGGAGTGCAACTGCAAAGAATTGATAAGAAAAATTTTAGGCAGAAATACATACCCCCCCCCCCCTCAATTAACTGCCATATTTCAAGATGCATGTTCAAAACTAAAGCATGAACGTAAATGCAAAAATTTGCAGGTACGTTTTGGGATCACAATGAAACCTTTACGTGATCAAAAAAAGAGACCCATGCTCATTCTGCTGGGAAGAATAAAGAACTTCGTAAAAGCGGTGAACAAAGATGGCTTTCCAATACCTTAGAAGGTAATTCCCAAGATACATTGAAGCTAAGGTTAAGGAGAGAATTTTTAACGGCGCTTCAAACACACACAATTATGAAGAACACTGTTTTTGATAAAATTTTGGAGAGGAAGAGAAAAACAGCTTGTAAACCTTTAAAGGTGTGTTACAATTATTTCCAAGCAGCAGAGAAGTCGAGAATTAAAAATAGTTAGCCAAATAACTCCTAAAGAAATTCTGTGATGTTTGATGCAATATAAGTCTTTGAAATTCCGTTTCCTCTACTCCCAAAGGATATTTTTCTTAAAACCTATGGAGCTATGAGCAATGAACATGAGAAAAGGTTTCACCAAGATATCTCTGCAATGGATAGCAGATATCATGGGTCAATGTAAAGTATTATTTCACTAATTAAAATCAGGATGCAGACAAAAAGTTCTTTTTTGTTGAGTATTTAATTCATTTTTGTATAAAATTATCATTTCTCTTGTGGGAGGGGGGGGGGGGATTTTTGTTCTGTACTAAATATAGTGTTTTTTTAGGGAAGGAACAAAATCCAGGAAAAAGTTCTCTGATAATTCCCTGATTTAGCTCCAAAAAAATCCTTGGTTTTGTAATTGTGGCTATCACACATATCTGGAAGAAAAAAAAACATATTATATAGCATACCCGGCATTTTTGCAAGAAACACGTGCAGTAGATTTTAGTCCGAAAATAAGAGGAGAATCAGGAGAATCAGAAGATTTTTTAATCAGGAAACAAGAGAGAAAACAGTAAGATTAGCATTCCAAACACTAGACTTTTTTAAGTAAATTTTGTTCTGTTCAATATTTAACTTGTGATGATTGAACATGGATCATTCCCCCCCCCCCCCCCAATGAAAGGAAATGTTTACTTTTACTTCAGTTAGAGAGCAATTTTCAAGAACTCCAGAGATTCCATAAAAATTTTAGCACGTGCATTGCTGTGCGAGCACAGCAAGTTGAATATTAATTAACCACAAGTAAAATTATAATAGTTTTCTTCGAATCTAGTTTCCGAAATTTTTCTTCTAAATTTTTAAATTTTTCAAATATGTCTTCGCATTAAATACCCAGGGATGAGCCATCCCTGCTCTTATACTTAGTTTTAAGGAAAAAGTTACCAATTGGTGCAATAAAAATAAAACAATATGTTTTCAAAATATGCTGACAAAAAAGAATTCCTTTACTGATGAGATGGATAGGGATAGATTCAGTTTTTTGACTTGGGAATTTTGTGAAGGGTCTGTTTTAAAAGCACAGCATTTTTTAAAGGGTCTGTAAATGGACCAAATCTTTATTTGAAAAAACCCTTGTACAATAAATGAAGAATTGACAGTTGAATAACCAGTTAAATTTAAATTTGAATTGCATTTATTCCAATTTTTATTTCGCTGTTCTTGAAGAGAGAAAAAGTTACCTTTTTCTTTTTTCCTCTCAGCAGGAGTTTGAAACCAAGATCGTTTAAGGTCATTTTCTTTCTCTCCAGAAACTAACGTCTCAGCTTTCTTGATATTCTTTTCGACCGATTGAAACTCTTTTTCTTCCTTCTCTTCTTTCATTACTCTTGAAAGGTCCCCCTCTAGAGATGTTACTTGCTCTTGATATTTGTTAACAATGTCTAATGAAAAAACGTTACAGCATTTTACAATACAGTTATGCATGTTTTACAAAAATACATATACATACAAATTTTATTATTATTTCAATGAATTACATTAAAAAAAGAAACACTCTAAGTGATTAATTGATAGTTCTCAATTGCAAATTTCAGAAAGTTAAAAAAAAAAAACCTTGACTAAGTATTAATAGAAAATGCATGTCGCAGTGACAAAAAACCAAGCTATTTATATGCGTGTTTTATCTTTATTTACCAAGATAGTCTTAGCAATTTGAAAATTGAGTTTTTAAAAATGCCTTGTTTATTTTATCAAGTTGATTGCTACAAGTGGCATAAGTGTGTCTCAACCATGGGTGCAAGTTTGGTAATGTGCTCAAGACGGAAAATATTTTCAGCCACCCCCCCCTCCCACCCGGCATGCGTGCTAAAGGAAAAATTTATGTGAATAAATGTTGTAGATTTTAACAATGCCAGTTTTTGAATCTGTGTTTAATTTGAATTTTAAGTCTTTAAATTGTAATATTTAAGCGTTTTGATATCGTAATTCATAGCTGCCAACCTCAAGATACAAAAAATAAGAGCACTGAGGGTTAAAATAGGAGCATGAAATCGTGGCCTGCTCTAAACCTTCCTTCTGTACCATAAGTTTCCATAAATTCTAAGCACTTTTTAAATGCTTTTCTGAATTTTCATGTTTGATTTTCAACAAAACTACAACCAAGTTTAAAACAAAATTATTTTACATTAAAAAAGCAACATTACATAGATACATATTGATAAGTTTAAAAAAAAAACATGATTACTGTTTGATTTAATAAAACTGCAATCTTTTTTTAAAAATATGCTTGTATACATATCCTACATACATAAGAACATATTGAAGATCAAAAAACACAATTATTTCTTATACTTGGAAGTAAAGCAACTTCATAGTAAAAGTCAAGACTGAAATTTTGAAAGTGGCCACTAGACTCCAAAAACTTAGTGGCCACCAATGTCGCCAAGTTTTGAAATATAAACTGGAGTGGGGGAGGCAGTTTTTACATTTTCCCTAAAAAAATAATAGATGAATAGGATTTAAAGAGAGATATTCAATACTTCTTTTGCACATGGAAAATTTAAGTTAAAATAGGCTTCTGATTTATTTAAAAAAATAATAATAAAAAAAAAATTTAAAAATAAATAAATGAGAAGTCAGCAGGAACCTTTAATTTAGATGAAATAGTTTCAGTTTATAGCAAAGCCTACAAGGCAATGAGGATCAAATAGATAAAATTTCCCCTTCAAGAAAATTATTAAAAAAAAAAAAAAAAAAAAAAACATAACTTTTTGCCTTTTGTTATTTTTAATAGTTTGCATTGAGACAAACAACTAATTCTGTTTTCGCGAACTTAGGCTATTAATAGTCTTGTCTACTTCATGTTGCAAATGACCAAACATGGCAACAACACAAAAAATTCAATACAATAGATTTTTGAGTTTGTTGCATTAAAGGTAATTATAAATAATTAATCAGCCTTAAAAAAAAAAAAATTTAGACGAAATAGCAAGTTTTTATCACAATAGAGTCTAAACCAATGAGGATAAAATAATATTCTGAAGAAAAAATTTTGCATTTTTCAAGAAAAAAATTTAGAATTTTCCGAAAAAAAAGCCCATTTTGCAATAAACAACTAATTGCATTGCAATAAACAACTAATTCCGATTTTGAAAACTTAGCCACTTAAGAGTCTTGTGTACTAAAATCTTGCAAATGACCAAATATGGCGACTAAGTCAAAAATTCAGATATAAAATTTAGAATTTATTGCATGAAAATAATTTAAAAATAAAAAATCCCCATGAAAATACAATTTAATTGCCAATTTTTGGCACATTCGTGTCCAAAGCAATAAGGATAAAATGAAATTTTAAATGGTATAACTGTTTTCATATTTCTCAATAAAATTATTTAAAATAACCAAAAAAAAAAACATTTTGCAGCACATTTTGCTTTTTTTCATTAGTTTGCAGTTAAAAGAAACACCCAATTCTACTTTGTTTTTGAAAACGAAGGCGCTTATGCATTGTCTACTAACTTCCATCTTGTGAATGACCAAACATGGCGGCTATGTTTTACACGTAGCTGAAATGCTCGATGAAAAAACGACGATCTCCAATCGACGCTCCCCCTCAGTGTTTATCCTGACACTAAGCTTCCAAAGCATCAAATTGTCTTCTCTTTTGTTGAGTTTGTGCACAATTCCTGCCTTCGAGGATAGGGAAAGTTCTTTTTCCTCAAAAATCGAAAAGTGTACAAGCAACGTAAAAAAAAACGGAGTTTTTTGGAAAAAATCGGATTTTCGGAGTACGCAATAAAAATCGGAGAAACTCCGGGAAAAACGGAACACTTGGCAGCTATGGTAATTTCAAAAACCTAAAAACCGCCAATAACGGGGGGTCTGGGAACTCTCCCCCAGAATTGTTTTTAAATTGAAGTCCAAAAAACGCAATGGTAGACCATTTTGGTAACGTTCAGGGAAAGGAGGCTTAGGGACTCTTACATCAATTATTTCAAACTGATAGTCCCAAAATCAATATTGGGCGACCCTCAAAAATAATAGAGAAAGAGGGGGGGGGGCGCTCTAGGCTCTTCCCGAAATTGAAGCTTTAAAAACGAAATTGCACTCCTTTTTTAATACGTTTATATGCACTCCTTTTTTAATACGTTTATATGCTTTTTGAATGCATTATCGAAGGGCTGGAGTTCAGGAACCCTACTTCAGCAATATTTCGAAATTGAAGTTCTAAAAAAGCAATTTTAGGCGATGTTTTAAAAGGAAGGGGTGAAAGCGTTCGCAGCTCCCCGACCTTCAAAAATAATAGAGAAAGAGGGGGGGGGGCGCTCTAGGCTCTTCCCGAAATTGAAGCTTTAAAAACGAAATTGCACTCCTTTTTTAATACGTTTATATGCTTTTTGAATGCATTATCGAAGGGCTAGAGTTCAAGAACCCTACTTCAGCAATATTTCGAAATTGAAGTTCTAAAAAAGCAATTTTAGGCGATGTTTTAAAAGGAAGGGGTAAAAGCATTCGCAGCTCCCCGCCATTAGTTTTTTGCCGATCGTAAATATTTTTATTGCAAGCAATAAGATCGCTTGGGACATAAAGATTTTCACTTTTGCAACATAAATCAGTTCAGAAAGTTTCCCAAGGTAGCGCCAGAAAAGAAGGAAATGTGGGGGAAGGGTATGGGCGACTAATGATAATGGACTGGCACCATTCCCCCATATAGTATTCATTTGAAAAAGAATTCTTTTTTAGATAGCAGGTGGTGAAATTAGCAATAAAAAAACCGCTTCAGTAAAGTAGATATATTTTTTAAACGAGGTACACTTTCCAATATTCATTAATTAAAAAAAGAAATAGGGTAACTGAATCCTTACCCCAGGAAGGGCACCCGAATCACATCCCTCTTAAGGCACTCAAATATAGCCTAAAGTGGCATTCTAAATATTTCAGCATCAAAAAATTTTCGGAAGAGAACTCCCGAACCCCTTCCTCTGAGTTCACCACTAGTGTCCTAAATTTGAATTTTTAAGGATGCAGTTTCTAAATTTTTTTCTAGGAATAGTACCCTTCCTTACCTAAAACATGACTTATGAGAAAGTTTTAATACTTAAAATTTCAGAAACTTTTTGAAAGAAGCTTCCTATACCCTACCCTTAAATCATACAAAGATAGCCCAAAACAAAGTTCTTAAAATTTTAGAAACGGAAATATTTCGGGCTGGGTGACGGAATACCCCCCCCCCCCTCTCATTGTGTTTAATAAAGGCAATGTAAGTTTGTGTTTGAGATTTATTTTTCTATTGAAAGAGCAACTCCCTAAAACTTCAATTTTGAAAATGTTTTGAGAAAGACCCCCCCCCCCCCCCCCCCCCCGTATTCCCTAACTCCTAACTCACTCAAAAATAGCCAAAATAGCCTTTCAATACTTCAGCACGGAGAAATTTCCGGGGGAAAGAGCACCCGAACTCCTTCCCCTAAGATAAATAAATACCTTTGTGCTGAACAGTAAAGTAAGACAAAACAACGTAAGCAGAAGCACAAATTTGTAAATTACAGCAGACACGTGTTTCGGCGTTAGCTACAACATTTTCATGTTAGAACACCAAAACCATCTCTCATAAATTCACCAAAAGTTGCCTAAATTAGTGTTTTTAATACTCCAGTTTTATATTTTTTTAAACCTCCCCCCTCCCCACCTTTACATCATTAAAGACAGCCCAAACCATTTTGACTTTTAAATTTTTAAGAGTTTGCGGAGGAGAAATCCTGAAGCACTCCTAGCTTCAAAAATGGCTTTCAATTCAGTTTTTCAATATTTTATACTGCAGCCCTTGAGTAGCCCCCCCCCCCCCCTAGATTGTCCAAAATATAAACGTTTCAAGACCTCAATATTGTGCGTTAATTTGCGAACTTACCCACTTTGCAATAGCACGGTTTTTCGCAAACTCGTGCTGCCGTTATTTTTCTCGTTTCCTTTCTCTTTCTCCCCCCCCCCCCTATTTCCATTCTAGCGAATGTTGTATTGAATGACATTGGAATTTTGTAATTCCTCAAACTGCAGGAATGGTTGCCCATCGATATTTCAAACCAGCTTGAAATTTCACCCCGATTCTTTCTAAAATTCCCTTTGGATGCCCTTTGTTGTGGTGTAAACATTTCGTATCATCAGCAATCACTCTAAATCGATGATTCAGATTCAACTTGAAGACATTTTAAGAGCGCAGATAATTATCACTTATACGTGTAAAGTTTGTAAAAAAAAACTGCTAATGGAAAAAAAACGAAAGAATAATCGAAAATAGCGAGAGAAAAGGCTAAAATTTCAATTAGAGACGATTATTTTGAAAAATCAGGGAGAATAGTGAGCAACTCCGCTGTCTGCAATGCAGTGAGTTGGAAATAACAGTTTACACATTAAAAAAAAAGTCAAACGGCGTGAGTCTAAAAAGCCACTCCTCCAAAAGCACGTTGCAAACAAAACAAGCCCATGGCGGAAAATCGAGAGAATGTCGATGTAAATTCGTGGTTACAGAACGATCTAGTGGCTAAAGCATATTTTTCAAACACTCAATTTTTCTTTTTTAGTAAAAACTGAAAGAAAATTCATCGAATTTCTTTCCGTCCTGACCTCCGTCTCGGAAATTTTGTCCAAGACGGAAATCCGTCCTGAGACGGAAGGTCTTGCACCCATGGTCTCAACTATGACTTCCACCCGTAGTAGAAAACAGTTTGATCAAAAATTCCCTTCATAAATTATATATTCAATTTGAATTTCAATATTCATCCATATAGGATAAAAGAACTTGTTGAATTGCTGTTGAAAACTTAATAAAAAAATAATTTAAAAGGTAAATGATAAAATTGTACAAAAAATAGAAAAGAATAAAATGGTGTTGAAATTTGCAAAACTTACTTTTCAGCTTATTCTTAACCCATCTTTTGGTGCCTGTGTTTCTCTTTTATTTTACTTTTTAAAATATCTGTTAGTAGTGCAGTGTCAACTCCTAGTAGTTTTACAGAATCAAGAATATTTCTTTAACCACCCTGAGGTTGACCAACCACAGAAGTTAAATCAGCAAAATCTCATCAAGAACCACAAGGTGGTTAAATACTAAGTTTAGTTAACAATTAAATTTATAAATGAAATCTTTAAAAAAGGGGAAAAACTGATTATAAACTTTAAAATCGTCCAAATAATGAAAACTAAATTAGATTAATGTCCATGTTATCTTACAACAGCAGTAAGTGCCGACCCCTGACTCAGCTGCTAGACGCAAATTAGACATAAGTGTCTGACAATAGTAATGTATATTTTTACCAGTCAATTCTTTAAACAAAATTTATTGATATTTATAACACTTTTTTAGATTTTCATTTAGGGGTACCGTTGTTGCATTATTCCATTTAAATGCACTTAAAAAAGGGTCTTTGTAATTCTGAAAATGTTGAAAAACTATGCATTCAGTACAGTAGAACCTCGATTATCTGAAGTAATTGGGACCGAACCTACTTCGGATAATCGAAAACTTCGGATAATCGAGAATTCATCTATAATCATCTAGTTTAATATGTAGAGTCGTCGTTCAACTGTTATGGCTATTTTTACTGTTAAAGAAATTAAAATTATAAATGAAAATTAATTTATTTCTGGAACAAAATTTACAATGGTTTAAATGGAAGTTTCATCTGGTGCAATTTCGCCGTCCTTTGCCGTGCAGCTCTATCCCGAAGTTTTCTTAAAATCATGAGTTCAGAGGAATCACACTGTTCCTGTTGTTCCAACCAAGCAAGACCTTTTGCAAAACTCTCAAATGCATCATTGTTACTTATCTTATTTAATCCAGAATCATTCTCATCTTTATCATCATCATCTTCTTTTGGAGAATTCCGGACTTCTGCTATTAAGTCCTCATCATTGAGCAACTGGAAGCCTGCATCTTCCATGTCACAATTCAACCAATCTGTAATTTCTCTATCACCACAATTTTCAAAGCCTTTCATTGTGCTTAAAACGCTTGAAAACTCGGTAATAAAAAATTTTTTCGCAATGCCAGTAGCATTTTCATCTGTGCCACTTGAAAAATTCCAAATTTTCTCCAACTTCGTCTTAGTGTCGATTGCGGCAAAGATTCCCACGCGTCACTGATCATATAAATGCAGTCTTTGATGTTGATAGTTTTCCAAAACTCAACTATTGAAACTGCACCAGATTCAGAATCTCCTTCAAAAAGTAATTTTCTGATAAACTGCTTTCGGTAACGTCGTTTTAAAGATTCTAAGACTCCCTGATCCATAGGCTGCAGCAGAGATGTTGTATTGGGGGGCAAAAATAAACACCGGATGTTACCAGATTTTAAAGAGTTATGTTCCGGATGAGCTGGACAGTTGTCGAATAACAGATGCGCTCCATTCAAATGTTTTTTTTCTTGCCAAGATTTCACTGCAGGCACGAAAATATCAAAAAACCACTTGGAAAACAAATTGGAATCCATCCAAGCATTTTTTTTTTATTTAAATAGTGTACAGGAAGAGCAGATCTGTTTACATTCTTAAAACATCTCGGATTCTTACTTTTCCCAACAGCTAGTTCAAGCTTGTGGGAACCCGATGCGTTGGAGCAGGCTAAAACAGTGACCCTATCTTTCATTCGTTTCCTTCCGGGAGCAGAAGTTTCATTTACCGCAGCTAAAGTTTTTTCAGGAAGGGCATTCCACTACAGTCCGGTTTCATCGCAGTTATAAATTTGATCTGGGGATAAATTCTCATCTCTTATCAAATCTTCAATCTTTGCAACAAATGAATCAACTACTGCGACATTTCCAGACAATTTTTCCCCCTCGATATTGAGTTGCCTTATACCATGGCGAATTTTGAATTTCTCTAACCAGTCACTACTGGCTTTGAAGTCATCAGAACCACCAAGCTTCGAGTTGAGAATCAAAGCTTTTTCTTGAATCATTGGTCCAGATAGGGGTATTCCTTCACATCTTTTCTGCACAAACCATTTGTACAAAGTCGCATCTAAATCTGTATGATCGGCTAATTTCATTGTTTTTCGGAATTTGGCACCTTTCGTGATATCAAACTCAGCAAAACCCTTTTTAATTTTTTCCGAGTTTCTTTTCATTTCGCTCACGGTTGACATACCAACGTGAAACTCTTTCGCAAGTTTTGTAACAGCTTCACAAGATTCTAGTCTCGTTACAATATCATATTTTTCCTGTATGGTTAATACGATTCTTTTTCTCTTTATGGAAGCCATCATAAAGAAGAAAACATGAGTTTCAAAAATAAGAAAAACAATGCGTTAGTTCTATCAGATCCCCCGGCAGGTCAAAACTACCAACTTCACTGATAGCACTCAAGAAAATTCTGCTCGAAAATGTAGGAGCAGAAAAAGAGAACCCAGAGATTAGCACGAAATTTCCGGGAAATTTCGAATTCTGGCCAGCTGCCCAGCCCAACGCGACAGAGAACAGCAAACGGGTTTTCCTTCTTTTCCCTTTTCCTGGAATAGGTTCACAAAGGATAAGTGACAGAGTGACCTCCCCCTTTTCAAATTCTGCTGCGAAGAAAACTTCTCTGCTCTTGAGATTACAAAAGAGGTGATTCTTTGCACTTGCTTACAATCAGACAGTGCAATAACATTTGATTGTTCTGGGCCTCGGCAGTATGACCTTCCAAATTTCGAAATGACATGTGTTTTTGTTTAGAACAGGAACGCTTGAAAGTAGGGGAGAGTATACTCATACCAAGAATTGAGCTAGTGAGAAGGAGTTCCAAACTATTTATCTGCACTCGTAGTTTGGAAAAAACGGCTGACATGCAAAAGAAATGTGGGGAGAAAAAATTTAAAAATGGATGTTCGTTTAGAGAAAATTTTAGATAATAATAGGAAAAAAAAAGAGAATTGAAACCGACTTCGGTTAACATAGAGTTTCGGTTAATAGAGGTTCGGATAAGAGAGGTTCTACTGTAGTTGCAAGGTTAAATGATAAAATAATAACAACAATAATACCTGGGGGAATGATTCTATGTTTAACTGGATTTTTAGCTTTTTTAACAATTTCCTTTAACAACTTCCTCTCTTTCTCCCCAACCATAGATACGGACCTGAAAGTATAAGAATAACAATTGAAATGACATAAGAAATGAATGCAAGCAGTCAGACATTAATGAAAATATATATAAGCATGTTTTCAACTTAGGTAAGTTCAATAATGCAGTACATTTCAAAGAAAAAGTTTGAAAAGAATAACATATCATTTACTTTCATTACTGATTTCACATAAGATGAAAGTACAACTTAAAAATTTAATTTTTAAGCACTAAAGATTTGTCACTTGCAAAAAAAAAATTTTTTTTTTGTTTTTTCCAAGTTAATCTAGACTAAATTTTCTAATCTCAAACCTCACTGTACAATTAGAAGCTTAGTGCTTGATACATCAGCATGGGCGCCCATATGCATAATTTTAAGGGGTGCAGGGTCAAGTATTTTCTTCAAGGTTTAGCAGGATATTTTCCCCATAGAAACCGATTGCAGTGCAGATTAGACTTATTAAAGTTTGACATTTTTAATACATTATTCATTGTTGGCTAGAGAAGAAATGCTTTTACATTTTTTCAGAGAAAAAAGTACTAAAAGCATGGATGTTCTAATTTCTAAGGGGGGGGGGGTGAGCCCCCACTTACCCTCCTATATGGGCATTCTTGTACATCACCATGAGTGCATACAGTCAACCTACAAGCAATTGTTAAAATCCATAAAAGACATTTGACATACTAATGCCATCAATTTGAGTTATAATTTAAATATTTCATAATTTCATGACATAAACCAACTATACACTGTGTATCAGTACAGCATTTACAGACTTTCAGGGCAGATAGGGTGCAACTAGATGATGAGAAATCACATAGCAATGCATGGTTGGAAATGCTTTCCTGACGTAATAGTGAGGATACAAAACACAAGAAACACAGGGCACAAATAAGAGGAGAAAACATGCTTATTATTTTTAATACAGCATAAATGCTGGTAAGTTTTTGTCTGCATACATGGTAAGTTTTTGTCACTACGTAAACCGAAACATCAGATGACGGGCTTCAGACACGCGGTTTTTGTTGCCGCGCTCACTTTGATGTTCGATCTTCAATTCACCGGAGATGTGAAGCCCAGCGCCATGCATCACCGCCCGGGGTCGTAATTTTGAACACCTATTTTGATGACAATCGTTGGCTCCTTCATGTCTTTTTTTCTTAGTATTTTGCTGTACTAAGGATAGTAAACATGTTTTCTTCGCTTATTCGTGTCGTCCTTTTGGTAATTTGTGTCGTCACTGCCAAACCAGGAAAGCGTTTCTGGTGCTTTCCATTGCTATGTGGTTTCCCATTGTCTAGGTGTACACTATCTGCCCTGAAAGTCTGCAAATGCTGTACTGATACACCTTGTATACTTAGGAATGCAAATGTTCTGTAGGAGCTAAACAGATGTAATATAAGTTTTTGATATTGTTCAACACACTTTTGCAATTATTGAATTAGTTTTGTACTTTGTGGCTATTTTTTTTTTCTTTTTTTCTTTTTTTTTTTGAACACAAATGACACGTAGTTATCCCAGCCAACATCTTTCAGGGCCGTTACAAGAAAAAATACATAAGCACAAACATCTTGAAAACGTGCTGTAGGAAAAATAAGCTTTTTTCCTAAACAAAATAAAACAAACCTTTTTTTAAGTACTTTTATTTTATTGGCATGGAAAATTTTTTTTTAAAGAACTGGAAAGGGGCCGAGAAGGTTTCATTTAAAATAATTTCGAAGAGTAAAAATGGAAAACATAAGTTAAAAGTTGCATGTTTCAACACCACACATACAATTCAGTCATTGTAATAAAAATCTCTTAATAATGATATACCTTCCACTTCTTCCAGCTCGAGCTGTCCTCCCTACTCGATGGATGTAATGTTGAATAGTGCAAGGTAGAGTGAAATTGATAACCTGAAAATAATATACAATCAATTTCTTCGCAATTAATAAAGTTAGTAAAGTCTCACGATTAATTAGTCTCAAAAGTACAGCACAACCTTGTTTATACAGACAAACTGAGACCAAAAACAATTCAGAGAATCAAAAATCCACATTATACGAATAATAAGTTAATAGTATATCTAGAGTTGGGAATGGTCAGAAAAAAAGGAAAGTGGGAGGGAAAAGTAGTTGGTTTTTCTTTTTCCCCACCAAAAGGGCTGAATTTGTATGTGGGAAAAATTACATATTTTCCCGCAAACACAAGTATTTAGGTTCTCCCCCCCCCCCATTTGAATGCTGTTTTAAGTTTGGATAATAAGTATGCTAAGTATCCCTCCCGATAATGAAAGAAAAATAACTTTAAATACTGCAAGCTGTAAAAGATATTTAATTTCCCTATCACCAAAGTATTATTTGCACCTTTCCTCACTAAAACTCAGTGTATATGTTACGGCTAAAGTAAGAATAGCGGGTAAACCTAGCTTTAACCGGTTAAAGCGGGTATTAGCAACGCTTTGCGATTAAAGCACGAAGAGCTTCTGTTTCCCCCTTTAACAGGCTAAAACTGGGTATAACTAACCCGAGTCGGTTAAAGTCCAAAGTGTTCTCAACGCTTCCGCTTTTAGCCGGCTTATACCGGGTCTTACCGATTCGTGAGCAAATTCAGAACATTTTTGTGACGCAGTTTGTTCGTAATGCATATGTGTATTTGCTTCTGCAGACAGAGTTAAAAATGGAGATCGAAAGTATGTTCAAATCAAGTTTCTATGGGAGATTCGAAAAGATTCTTTCTTCTAAGGAAGGCATTAATTCTTTTTATATGAACAATGTACAATATAACCAGTTTATTGAAGACGTGAAAGAAGCTAAGCAATCTGCCAAAAGAACAACGATGCATTATCGTCGTTTGAAGCGCTTTGACATATGTAATGTTGGTGGCATTGATAAACTAAAACATTGATAAGCTCCTGTTTCTACAACAGACCCAGTAATTAAATATTACGTACGAAATGAAGATATGTTTGACATTCTTTATGAAATACATGTCTCCATCGGACATGGTGGAAGAAATAGAATGGTGAATGAAGCTCAAAAAAAAAATACAATAATGTCACTCAGGAAGCTATAATGTTATATCTTCAGCTGTGCAAGTCGTGCCAAATGAAGTTAAAATCTGGTAAAAAAGGTGTTGTGATCAAACCGATTTTATCAAATGAAATGAATAGTTGTTGCCAAGTAGATTTGATTGACATGCAGACAAATCCTGATGGCAATTATAAATTTATTCTCGTATACCAAGATCATCTGACGTGCAGCTTAGATCCTTGAACAGTAAAACTGCTGAAGTGGTCGCTAAAGTGCTGTTGGACATTTTTTGCATATTCGGATCCCCGTCAATTTTGCAGTCCGATAATAGGAGGGAGTTTTCCAACAAAGTGGTTGAAAATTTAAAATCTCTGTAGACAGGATTAAAAATAATACACGGAAACCACGTCACAGTCAAAGCCAAGGTAGAGGGGAAAGAGCAAACCAGGATGTTCAAAATATGCTCATGACCTGGATGAAGGACGAAAATTGTGAAAAATGGTCTGAAGGACTTCGATTTGTTCAGCTAATGAAAAACAGAGCCTACCATGATGGCATAAAACGTTCACCATATAAAGCAATGTTCGGCTGTGATATGAAAGTTGGCTTGAAGTCATCTGGTCTCCCGAATGAAATAATTGATACTGTCCTTAGCGAAGAGCACTTAGAGGAACTGATTAAGAACATGAAAGAAGAACAAAGCCTCAAAGAAACTGAAAGTGAAGAAAAAATGGTATTCAGTGCTGAGCGTGAACTATGCGAAAACATAAATGGATTATGTGATTTATGCTCTAAAAAAGATAACATAATTAATAATAGAAATGAAGCGAAAGCAAACTTAGCAGAACAGGCTAAAAAAATTATATCATAGTCCAATATTAAGTATCCACCTAGCGAAGTTGGTGATAACGTAAGAGTTAAAATTCCTGACGTAGATAGAGGCAGGGGCGACTTTAGAAATATTATTTTAACAGTTCTTGAATGTAATGAGAACGGGTTGTATAAATTGGGTAATGAGAAAGGAACAATTCCTGAAATGTTTTCAAGAAATCAATTTACTGTATGTGAATCCCAATTTGTAAACATTGGGGATGTTTCAGATGAGAACAAATCTTTACGGCAACTTGCAAACCTACAATCAACATCTGGTGGTCAAGGATTCAAAAAATGCCACTGTAAAACAAAATGTGGAACCAAAAAATGTCTGCAAAGCGGTAAATATTTTATGTAACTCTAAATGCCATTCAAGTCCATTCAAGTTTATCTTGTAATAACAAATAGAAGTTAAAAATATCTCTGATTACTTTAATTTGTATTCGTATTAATAACTTAATGTCCTTATTCATCGATTACTTTTAACTTTTATTTTTATTGATAACTTGATTTACTTTTATTTGTGTACTACCTATACCTACACATATAAAAAAACTTAATATATAACTTAATGTCCTTATATATTGATTACATTTTTTTATATTTTATCGATAACTTAATATCTTTATTTACGATTTACTTTCAATTGTGTACTATCTATAACTATAAAAAATTGCTTCATAAAAATTTAAAACGTAACTTCGGACTTTAACCAACTGGTGTTGGTTAGACGCAGTTTTACCCAGTTAAAGCGGGAAACATTAGGAGCTCTTCAAGCTTTAGCCACAAGGCGTTGCTAATCCACACTTTAACCGGTTAAAGCTAGGTTTACCCGCTATTCTTACTTTATCCGTAACATATACACAGGACAGAATTTGTACACCATTACTATCAATAAGTAAAAATGTTTGAGTTAAAATTTTAACGTATTTCCATTTAATGCATGTGTATAGGTTGCACACATAATATGTATTGCAAAAGCACTTATTTTCGGTAATCTTAATTGAGTGAAAGTTGAGATATTGGTGATTTCTTGAGCTGAAAATTTCGTGAATTTTATACATACGGAATCAAAAGTTGAATGAGAAAAAAAATTTATGAGGCTTAAATCTTTGTAATTACTATGGGCTTAGAAAAGTCGTGAAAATTAAAGCCTTGCAAAAATAAGCGCTTTTACATTAAGGGCATGCAACAATTTTTTAAAAAGAAGAATAGAAGAATGAATTATGATTCGACTTATTTGGATAAGTTTAGGTGCTCTGAACAAAGGCTACTAGCAGTTAGAAAACAGAAAGGCTTATATTTTTAATAGTTTAATTTTGATCTAGATTATTCGAAACTCTAGATCAACAAAGGTCGGATAAATACAGTTTTACCATAATACTGGTTAACTGTGAACAAAAATGTAGGGGTAATAATAACAGTAAATTTAGCTACTGTACAACCAGACCTTTGCCTAGTGAGCCTCAGAGGAACAAATCAGAGATTCAATAATGAATGGTAGAAATACTATTCGTTATCTGCAAAACTTCTCCAAACGATTGCCACTGAATTGTTTTGATCATTAAGAAATGTGCTTTATGCTCACATTAGCTGTTAATAATCCTAGTAATCATTCAAATCTACCCTGCAGCGATCATTACATAATTAGTTTTGCAACCTCTAGAGTCAAGTCTGATGTCTTACAAGTTATATAATAACTATATTGAGGTCTTAAAAAAATTTTTAGTAAGCATTTATTAAGAAACAAAATTATAAGCAAAAGGAAAAATAGAGTAAATGCCACTGGAAACTAACAATCAAGACAATATTAAACAAAAGTTTTAGAACATATAGTTTACTAGCAAATGTTTGAAATAAAATAACAATAAATAGCACCATTTGAAGAAAATTAAGTTTCGGCACAATTATTATTTATTTTTTTTTTTTTCATTTTATGAAATTAAAGTTGAAAATTTTATTTAACATTTTCTACATTTTTGATTTAAGGAACTTATAAACATTTCCTTTATGTAACATTGCTTTTTAAATTTTTCACTGAACAAATAAATTTCCATGACAAACAACTACAACGAATGCTTGTCAAACAATTTCACAAAATCAATATAAGTGAAAAGTATACTCACGGTTTTAACTCCAGGTATATCAAGACCTCTGGATGCAACATCAGTGGCAACTAAAACATCAACCTCTTCTTCCTTAAATTTGCGCAATGAGTCCAAACGCTGAGGTTGATTCATGTTTCCATGCAGCTCAGCCACTTTAATGCCCATGAGACCAAGTAAAATATATAACCTGTGAACTTGCATTTTTGTTTGGGCAAAAACCATCACACGATCTTCAAATGTCCTTGAGAGAAGAGCTTGAAACATATCCAGGTTATATAATTAATTTTAAAATATTAAACATTGGCTTGAACATTAGTGTTAATGCAAACATTATACAAAAAAATGAATACAGAAACTGATGAAACCGGTTATCAGTTGTGAAAGCTTCATCCCATGGTCAAAAATAAAAAAATAAAGCTACAAACTAAGATAAAATTACTTTAAGTCTCAAATATATTGCATTAGGAAGATGCCTTAAATCCTAAACTTTAGGTTATAAATGGAAGCTTAAACCTGAAAGCAGGGTTTCTGTCTTGATTATTAGCTGCTTGGCTTCTAATTGAAGTTCTAAAATGTACAAAAAAGCTATTCTTCACAGAATTTCAGTGAATTTAGGGGAAAGAGCCTGAAAATTATTTATTTTTTCTTGCAAAGTTTCAGAGAATTTCTTTTGATCCTTGACACTAAAATTGAAAACATAATAACTATATTGTCGATTTAGCCAATTTTGATAACTAAACAAACTAGCTCTAGGTCTAATGACATGGCAGAGAAATGTGGGGCAAAGTAAAATAGTTAAGATAACTTACTTTATTCGCAATGAACAATTTGGAAATTTGTTCTGAAAATTACGGTACATAAAGAAAGAATAATATATTTTACTAGCATTCCCGTACCCGACATTGCTCGGGTAATGGAATTAGCAGGGGTTAACAGTGCTTGGTGCACCTAGTTTCGAAAATGCCCTATAATAATTACTTATTAATAATAATTTTTTCTAACTTTTGGAGGATCCCGGGGCCTCTGGACTCCTTATATATATGCCCTTGTCCTTAACTGATCTTTAACTGTTATTAACGATCCTTGTTAAATCCCTTGCATACATTAAAGTAGAGGGCGCGTTGGCAGTGTGCATCAAGTAGGTGCGCACACGTGCCCCTATGTCATAAAAACTGATTTTGATTATTTTTGCCAGGTTAGTTGTTAGTTTTCGTTGGTTGTTGTCAGTTGTATTTTCTGTTAATGGTTAGGGCGGTGTTTTCAGTTTCTTTAGTTCATAGTATGATTTTATATTTACACGTTTTTAATAAATGTATTGTATTTTACGAATTGAGTTTATTGCCTATTGAAATACAGTCCACATAACCTACACAAGAGCATCGTACAGTTTGGTCCGTGCGACCAGGATTGAATTACATTGGAACTGAATTGTGTTTCAGTTGTGATCTGTTTTTGAAATTTGAAAGAAATTGGAAATTTGCAATGACGGAACCTGCAACGAAAGTTTCTGATTTAACAATACTGAATAGAAAACGAGGAGCCATCAAAGGCCAAATTACTAGGATTGAAAATTGTGTCAATGCTGAAACTCCACCCGATTCGAAAGTGTTAGAATTGAAATTGTCTTCATTGAACAACTTGAAGGAAAAGATAAATTCCTTACGAAATGAAAGTTTTTGTAGTCTTCCAAATGACAAAGACGTGGAAGATTTTGAAGGAACCTTAACAGAGGTCGAGGATTATTTAGAAGAAACTGAAGTAAGTATCTTCAATTTGTTAAAGATTCAAAATACTTCAAGTAGTAAGGCTGAAAAAGCTAATAGCGAATCAATCGCGAATGCTAAAATCAAGCTACCAAGTATTTCCTTACCGCATTTTTCGGGGAAATATACCGAATGGTTAACATTTAAATCGCAATTTATTACTTTAATTGATAGTAATAAACAACTGTCGGATTCCCAAAAACTGTTTTATTTGCAGTCGGCGTTGACAGGAACGGCGAAACAACTGCAAAATATTGATGATTCATATTCTTCTCTGTTTGAAGCATTAAAAAATAGATATGAAAATAAAAGATTGATTGTTCAAAGTCATATATCTGAAATATTAAATGCAAACAAATTAAAGTGTGAAAATCCTAAGGATTTGCGTTATTTAACGGATAATTTGCTTAATAATTTAAGAGCTTTAAAACAGTTAGATTTGAATATGAATGCTCTATCAGAAGCAATTTTAATGAATGTTATGCTGCAACGGCTTGATGAAGAATCAAGAAAGGTATTTGAAATGTCTTTGGATTGTAATGATCTGCCAAATTGGGAAAAATTCATTGAGTTTTTATTGAAACGTATTCAAGCGCTAGAGAATGTTCAACGTAGTGTTCCCGTTGCAAAATTTAAACAAGAATGTATACCTAAACAAAAAAGTTTCGTGTTGCAAAATAACAATGTTGTTTGTCCTGTATGTAATGAGAATCATTTAACTTATAAATGTAAGAAATTTCTAGATTTACCTGTCCAAGAAAGATTAAATTTAGTTCGTAAATTGCAATTATGCTTTAATTGTTTACTTAAACATAGAAGGTCAGAATGTTCTAGGTTAGATTATAAATGCCGAATTTGTTCAAATTCTCACCATTCTATGCTTCACGGAGCGAATTTCGCAAAGGTAGATTTTGATAAAAGTAAGAATCCCAAAACGTTTGTGAATAATTCCCGACATAACGTAAATTCGCGTTCAGAGCAATTTAGTACAGTAAAGGCATTAGAATCCGAGGAACAGGTTTCGAATGAAGAAAATAAAATCGGTGCATGCGGGAATAGTAGTCGGGATTCGCAGAATTGTTTTACTCAATGGGGAAGTCAGTCAAATGTTCTGTTGTCGACTGCAGTTATTTATGCGAAAACTGCAGACGATTCCTTTTTGCCCTTTCTTACAATTTTAGACACAGGATCTGAAATTTGTGCCTGCACACAGGAAGTTGCAGACTTGTTAAAATTAAAGAGTCGGTCGGTTAACTTTTTAATTACGGGATTGAATGGAGCGGGTTTAAAAGTTAAAAAAGAAATAAATGTGATTATTTCAAATAAAAGTAAGAGCTTTCAGAAAACTATTAAAATGCTGGTAATACCCAAAATTACGAATTTGACCCCATCCAAACATCTTGATATTTCCAACCTTAAACTTCCACAGCATTTAATGTATGCTAATCCTAACTTTTTCAAACCGCAGCGCGCTCAAGTTTTGTTGGGTGGCAATGTATTTTATGAGTTATTGCGAACGGGACAAATTAAAGTGAAAGACAGTTCGGTAATTTTGCAGAATTCAGTATTCGGCTGGATTGCTACGGGAACACTTAACTATAGGGAAAACAGAAATTTTAAATGTTATGTAGTAGAGGATAAAACTGAAGCAGCTTTAAAGCAATTTTGGACTCTTGAATCTTTCGGCATTAAAGACGATTCAAAACGCTCAGATGAAGACGCCGCTTTAGAAGTTTTTAATAAAACGGTACGCTATAACAACGAACGATATGAAGTTAGTTTTCCTTGGAAGAAAAATTGGAAGGAATTAAATGACAATTTTGAGGTAGCAGAAAGGCGATTTCAAGGTTTAGTCAAGAAAATGAAACGCGATAAGACTTTGTATATTCAATACAGTGAAATTTTGAAAGAATATTTAGCGAACGGAATAATTGAAGAAGTCAAGGAACCTGAAAAACGCATTGATAGACCTGTTTTTTATCTTCCTCACCATGCAGTATTCAAGCAACAAAGTGTTTATACTAAATGTAGGATAGTTTTTGATGCTAGTTCAAACGACGTTGGACAACTGTCACTAAATGACTGTCTTTGGTCTGGTATAAATTTGAACCCGCATATTTTTCAACTGTTGATTTACTTTAGAATTAACAAGATTGCCATGTTATCGGATATAGAGCGTGCGTTTTTGCAAATATCTCTAAACGAGTTTGATAGAGATGTGGTTAGATTCCTTTTTGTTAAACATGATCCTAACAAGAATGACAATGTAGAAGTAGTAGTTTATCGTTTTTTACGTCTGACATTCGGAATAAATGTGAGCCCTTTTTTGCTGTCTGCAACCATTAAAGAACACATCAAAAAGTATGAAGAAGCCTACCCCGTTACTACTGAAGTACTCAATACCTGTTTTTACGTTGATGACCTTGTTACTGGTGCAGACAATATAAAGGATGCTTTAAAAATTTCTATCGAAGCAAATAACATAATGAAAAAAGCTAGTATGAATCTCCGCAAATGGATTTCGAATGATGAAGTGTTGATGAAAATGTGGGAAGAACGAGAATTTAATATTTTACCGAGTAATTTCTCAAATAACTGTAACGAACCAAGTAAGGTTCTCGGACTGCCGTGGGACATTAAGGAAGATACTTTCGCTATAGAAGTAAAGGATTTGCTTGAATTTATCAAGACCGGAAAGAATACAAAACGATTTGTGCTGCAAGTAGCAGGTAGAATATTCGATCCTCTAGGATTTGTGACACCATACACCATCAGAATTAAGTGCCTGTTTCAAGAATTATGGATTCGAAAAATTTCCTGGGACGCTGAGCTGCCAGATGACATTTTAAAAATCTGGAATCGCTGGTGCTTTGAACTTCCTACATTGTTAAAACTCCAAATTCCCAGAAACGTCCTTGATTGTGCAGAACTTTCAAGTTGTGACATAGAATTGCATACCTTCTCGGACGCCAGTCCTAAAGCTTACGGTGCCGTCGTGTTTGTACTGATAAGATCTGATGACAAAGTTATTGTGAACCTTCTTACATCTAAAAGCCATGTGGCTCCGTTAAAAAAGATTACTCTTCCACGAATGGAGTTGCTAGGAGCTTTACTTGCTGCTAGATTAGCAAATGAAGTTGCAAATGTGTTGAAGCGGAAAATATCCCCTGCTATGTACTTTTGGACAGATTCTCAAATAGCACTATACTGGATTAGAGGTTCAGCTTTGAAGTGGAAAACCTTCGTCTGCAACCGTGTGAAGGAAATTCAGGAACTTACAGACCCCGATAAATGGTTCTTTTGCGTAAGTCGTGACAACCCATCTGATGCTTTGACGAGAGGTATCAGTATCGATCAGCTGTTAGAAAACACAGCTTGGTGGTATGGTCCTACATTTCTGAAATCCGTGAACATTTATTCTACTGATCATCTTTCAGTGGTTCCCGAAGAGGGAGCAATCGATAAAGAACTAAAACCGAACTTAAAAACTGAACCAAATGAACATTTAATGAACTTGATTGCGAGAAATGAAAATTCTGTTTTTGATTGCATATTTAATAAGTCAAATAATTATATGAAACTTATTCGTATTGTAAGTTTTATTTATAGGTTTATTTATAATTGTAAAAATCCAAAGTCCAAGAAAATAGGTCCTTTGTCTATTGATGAATCTGCTAATGCAGAAAATTGGTTGATACGTTCTCTCCAGGAAGGCGAGTTTTCTGATGAGTTTAAAAGGTTAACAAATGGTAAACAAGTTCACAGCAGAAGTAAACTTTCCTCTTTAAATGTGTTTTTGGATAAAAATAAAGTAATGAGAGTAGGGGGGAGACTGTCCCACGCAGATTTATCTTATGCAACCAAACATCCTATGGTTTTACCTGCAAAACATCCTTTAACAAGTATAATTTTAAGAAATGTTCATCTTAAGTATCTTCACGTAGGTCCCCAAGCTCTTTTACATCAAGTTAGACAAAAATTTTGGCCGTTAAATGGCAGGAACAGCTGTAGGAAAATTGTTCGTAACTGTGTGATCTGTTTCAAAAACAGACCTGTTACTGTTAGTCAAATCATGGCTGAATTGCCTAAAGACCGGGTAAATCCTAGTTATCCCTTTTTTGTCACTGGGATAGATTTTTGTGGTCCTTTCTTTATCAAATTTAAAAATCAAAGGAAGGGTGTATTAAATAAAGTGTATGTTGTTGTTTATGTTTGTCTAAGTACTAAAGCAATACACCTGGACTTTGTAACTGATATGACTACACAGGCTTTTATAGCAAGTTTGAAACGTTTTTTCGGCAGGCGAGGAAAATGTTCAAAAATCATTACCGATAATGCTAAAACGTTCGTTGGTGCCAATGTCGAAATCAAGCGATTGCAAAAAATGGTTAGAATTCCTGATGAAATTTTGTCAAACTATTTTCTAACAGAAGGTATTCAGTGGAATTTCATTCCTCCTAGATCGCCCAATTTTGGTGGCATTTGGGAGGCCGGGGTGAAATCGTTCAAATTCCATTTAAAAAGAGTGATTGGCAGTCAAAATTTAACTTTAGAAGAATTTATTACAATTTTGTCAGAAATCGAAGGTGTTTTAAATTCCCGGCCTCTCATACCAATGTCATCAGAAATGGACAATTTTGAAATATTAACACCAGGTCACTTTCTTATTGGCAGACCTATCACTACCCTTAGTGAACCACAATTGATTGATGTTAAGGAAAACACCCTTTCTAAGTGGCAAAGGATTACCAAATTTAGTCAACAAATTTGGAAGTTATGGAAAAGGGATTACTTAACCCATTTACAACAGAGAAATAAATGGAAATTTAGCAAAAATGATGTTAAAACAGGGACTCTTGTTCTCATTCGAGAAGAAAACTTGCCATCGACAAAATGGTGTGTTGGCAGAATCATTGAGACGAACATTGGTCGTGATAATAGAGTTCGAGTAGTAAAATTATGTTTGCCAAGTGGAAGCACACTAATAAGAAATGTTAGAGATGTTTGCATTCTTCCAGTTGAAGAAACTGTTTAATTTTTATATATAGCTTTGGAATTAGGATGTTTATTAGTTTGTGCTTGAGTAAGTAATGTTTAATTTGTTCATGTTATCAACTGTTATTTTGAACTTTTTGTTTGGAATGTTGTATTGAAATAGTAATTTCAATCGCGGGGGAGTGTTAAATCCCTTGCATACATTAAAGTAGAGGGCGCGTTGGCAGTGTGCATCAAGTAGGTGCGCACACGTGCCCCTATGTCATAAAAACTGATTTTGATTATTTTTGCCAGGTTAGTTGTTAGTTTTCGTTGGTTGTTGTCAGTTGTATTTTCTGTTAATGGTTAGGGCGGTGTTTTCAGTTTCTTTAGTTCATAGTATGATTTTATATTTACACGTTTTTAATAAATGTATTGTATTTTACGAATTGAGTTTATTGCCTATTGAAATACAGTCCACATAACCTACACAGATCCTTTTAAAGTATTGATTATCTTTGCAAACACAGGTCATCCACATTTTATTGTTATACCTATGTTTAAGCAAGAACTTTTTAGTATACAACATTTTTTTTTTCTGGTGATAAAATTATTAAGCTGCTTGATGAACTGACTTTGGAGCTAAATAAAATTGGCCCTGTGAAAAAAAGTCTTCTCTTAAATCGATCCCTGCTACTTTTAATGTCTGTCCTTGTGACTTATAAATGGTTATTGCAAAGCAAACTTTCACAGGAAACTGCACTCTTCCAAATTTAAGAGGATAGTCCGCCTGTGATGATGTTCTTAAAAACATCGTTTCTAGTTTTGAAAAAATGAAAACAAAAGATAGAAAACATTATTATTCAGTAAGTTACCGCCCATTAGCCAGGGCTTTATTTGACTAGAGAAAAACCTCGAAGAATCACGTGAGAAACAAAAACAATATCAAAATTACAGTTCGCTATCGGCCAAAAGTTGAGATGAAGTACTAAATAATGATGTGAATGGAGGAAAGCCTTCGAAAATAAGGGATTTGAATTTCCATGACAGGTTTTTAATTTCGCAGAAATTAAGGGGTTTTAATTAATTTCTGCCGAACTAATTGAGATTTCGAAAAATCCTTTCTTAGTGGTTACTTTTGTAATCATGCGGACATGACTGCCAAATTTCAAGTCTGAAGCCTCAGCGGTTTCGGCTGTGCGTTGATATATATATATATATATATATATATATATATATATACGTTATCTCAGGACATTGATTTTTATATATTAAGATAATAAAATTTGTATTGAAACATTATTTTTTCATTTTTGGAAATGTATTTGTGCCTCCAAAAAATGGAAAATTTTCACTTTTTTTCATGAGGTCAAAGTAAAAAAATAAACCATTTTTGTAATGAAGTATTTTATATTCAATTATTAAAGATGTTTTTCAAATAAATGAATAAATAAAATAATGAAAGAATTTTTAAAAAAAATGAAATAAAACAATAAACAAGAAAATAGATAGTTAAATTGGTTAATATATGAGAAAAAAGAAATGAGTGAATATAATAGTGAATGAATGAGAAAATAAGTAAATGAATTAATAAACAAGAGAATTATTAAATGAAGGAATATAAATGAAGTAATTCATAGTGAATATGTAAGTGATTTGATAAAAGATTGAATAAGTAAATGAAATATTGTCACGCCTCTGTCTGTATGTGTAAGTAGTGGATAAGATTTTAGACGTAGAAATGACGGCATTAAACAGGCCATGGTTTGTAAATGCGATCGTTTATTACATAAGACAAGGCAAATGACAGAACGTGCATAAGGGACTCTCAGTATTCCGAATCAAAGGGGGGGGGGGGTAAAAGGGGGTGGCTGAAGGAGAACTCACCACTCATTCTGTCAGTCCTCTGAATCTACTCTCTGCGGTAATACTCTCCGTTGGATCTCTGTGTCTCTGATCTGATTACGTGAAGCTTTTATATTCCTATTAGAACCAGTGACCCTTGTTCCTTCTGGACACGCGAGATGTGATTTCCTGAACTTTCAACTTTTCCCTGATTACATGGCTGGGTAAAGGGGCGAGTTGAACCTCGTGCATAATACAAACATTCCTTAATCGATTACAGAGAAGTCAACGTGACCTACGACACGTTAATTACATGGGTTTGGTGTCCAAGTATCAAGGTTACGCTTGCGGTCAAGAGAAGATTAGTTCGTAACCTTGATACTTGGACACCAAACCCATGTAATTAACGTGTCGTAGGTCACGTTGATTACATGGGTTTGGTGTCCAAGTATCAAGGTTACGAACTAATCTTCTCTCGACCGCAAGTGGAACAATCCAGATGAATGAGTCGTTTTATTTTATGAGTTTTTAAAGCTAATGATTTCGTCTATACGTAAATGTTCTAACGAGCGTTGTGACAATATGCTATTTCACTTTGTCCCACATGCACTTGACTAACATTACAAAGCATTTAATATACAAATAAGTTTAATATTAAACAAATAAGTGCAACACTGAATATTAGGCCTCAACTAATAGTTAAAATATTAATAGTAAGAATTTCATAATTTAATAGTAACAAAGAATTTTGACATACAACAAAATATTACAATAAGACTATCAATTTTTGAAAATTGCTTGCATTATCATATTCTTTGATTTTCAGAGGTAATCTTTTCTTGACTGGAATAGACAAAATGTGTTACTATATAGTTAAAATATAAGTAGATAGGTGGTGCGTAAAGCAGAGTAAACATTTCACCATTTCACTTTGCCCCGCAGTTTCACTTTAACTTACATTCCCCTATATATTTTGAAAATTATAGTTTTAATTTTATGACAAATTGAAAGTAAAGCATTCATTAAACAATTCAAATTAAATTAACTAAAATAGTAATAGAAATGGCTTATTAAAAAAAAAACTTTGAAGGTGTATGTGCGTATGTATTCTTATCCCCAATCTATTTTTACAATATGGAAAACTAATATCATTAAAAGATCATTTATTAGCAACACTACATCAAAACTAGAAAATACTTAACAAATCCTCAATAATAAGTATTACAAGATGAGAAATAATAAAATAACCATGTTCTAATACCTGCAAGGATAGCTTCTCGTTCAGACTCCCGGTTTGGCCTTATACGAATAAATTCTTGGTGTAAATTAAATGCTACTTCAGTATTGCTGTTAATAAAAATTTTTACTGGTTTCTTTAAAGCTGATGCAGCCAAATCTTTGACCTAAAATATAGGCTTACAATAAGCTTCAAGAAGTAAACACTCATACAAGAAAAAAATTATTAAAAAAAAAAAAACTAGTTACTTCATCATTAAGTGTTGCAGAAAACAGCATAGTTTGCCTCGTGTATGCACACTGTCCAATGATTTCTTTCATTTGCTCAGCAAAATATTCATCCAAAATACTAAAATTAAAAATAAAAGTTTAGTACTACCTCAAATTAAGGATCTGCACTTTTAAAATTGTAAAGAAAAACCTTTTTTTTTAAACAGCATAATATATTTAATAAGACGTAGTTTCAGGAAAATGGACACTTGAATGCATGAAACAAGAAGTTCTGTCTAGAACTAGACGAGCCTACTTTCCCGTATACCCATACTACTTTCTAGTACCTGATCAATGTTCTCAAAATAGCTAAAATCGCAAATTGTTTCAAACATATTTTTCCAATATTTTAAGCTACTTTCTAGGAATAAAATATTCCTCACTCATCTCAAAAAATTAGATGCGTAAAAAAAAGAAAAAAAAAAAACGAACAAATAAAATAGCAGCATCTTTTAAACAAAGCAGCTAATACTTTTTTCCATTTAAAAAAAAATCTTCAACAGCTTTTAAAACGAAAAAAAATAATAAAAATTAATAAGCTCATTAAAATAAATACATCCTATCAAAAAAAAATCGTTTCTTTTCCCCTGTTGCCAAAAATAATTTTTTAAATGAATTAATGCACTTATCAAGATAAATAAAAACAATAAAATGTCAACGTAAAAAAATACTTTTCATTGTCAAAAAAAAAAAAAAATCGTCTGCGCATATCTTTATGTAGAAACATAAATGACTTCGAGTTTATTCACCGAAAACTGAATACCTAAATAAAAACTTTAGCGTTAAAATAAAAACAAATCACATCAACAATAATCAGGGTTCATACACTTTTGGTTAAAAAAAATTCCCTGACTTTTCCAGGTTTTCCAGGTTGTTTTTTAGAAAATTCCAGGTTACTCGCTTCATTCAAAATTTAAGTTTAAATAGTAATATTTTCAAAATAATGAAAAATTGTTTAAAGTAGCAATGCAGAAGAACTGAAACTTCTCCCCTTAGATTAAAAAAAAAAAAAAAAAAAAAAAAAAAACCTTGGATTTTTTTTTCTCTGTCAAAATTTTAAGTTTTTTTAAACATTTTGTTCAAAATTGTTTTAATTTGTTCACTATTTGTTGAAAACAGAGTACTTTCAACTTATTTTAGCGTTTCTTTGATGTCACGCGTAATATCATAGCGTTTTGCTGTAGTCCTGCAGCAAACTTTTAGCATCCGCTTTTGGTTTACAATACTTTTATTTTCTTATAAGTAAATTACACAAAACATATTGAGCAAAATGCAAAACTAAATTTCAGTATGAACATGATTAACTTGTTGCATCAATCGGCATACCATTTAATGCATAGTAACAAAAATCAACATCCGCCGATCATAGGCCAATGCCAATAATCTTTTTTTTTTTTTTTCACATATTAAAGGACTCTTACATTTAAATTTCAAATTTTCTTTTCCAGAAAGTAATAGTTAATTTCCAAAAATTCATAATTTTTTGCACATTTAGTGTTATTTTGAATATTACACATTGATATAAACATCCAATTCTGTTTCTGGAAGTTTAAGTCTACTTCCATTGTGCAAACGATCAAATATGGCGAAAAAGTGAAAAATTTAAAACAATAAGTAGATTTTTGGATTTGTAGTATAAAAGTAGTAATAAATAATTGATAATCCTTAAAAAACTACAATAAAAGCAAAATAGTCAGTATTTAGCACATAAGAGTGTAAATCAAATAAAACAAAAAAATGTTATTTAGATTAAATTTTGCATTTTTCCAGAAAATAATTACAAATTATCCGGAAAAAAAGGCACAATTTGTGTTGTTTTCAATAGTTTGCATTGCAATTAACATCCAATGCCGTTTTCGGGAACTTAGGCACTTAAAAAGTCTTGTGTACTTCCATCTTGGGAATGACCAAATATGGCGGCCGTGCCCAAAAATAAGAAATAACTTTTTTAATTTGTCGCATGAAGACAATTAAAAAATAATAAATCTTCATGAAACTACAATTTATTGAAAAGTTTTTATCCCATTTGCGTCCGAGGCAGTGAGGATAAGATTAAGTTTTAAGAACAAAATTTTTTATTTCTCAAGAAAATTATTTTAAATAATAATAGAAAAACAATTTGCAGACCATTTTTTTTTATTTTCATCAGTTTTCAATTAAAGAAAACATCCAATTCTGCTTTGTTTTTAGAAACTTAGGCATTTTGGGATCGTATCTACTTCCATCTTGTGAATGACCAAAGATGGCGACTACGTTTCACACGTAACTGAAATGATTTTCCGATCAAAAAAAAAAAAAAAACGATTTTGCCCGATCGACCCTCCCATCTACAGGTTGTGCTTCCGAAGCAGTAAATTGTCTTCTCTCCTGTTGAGTTTGTGTATAATTGCTGTTCACCTGATTTTTTTTTCCTTGGGAACTACTGAGAGTCAAAAATGGCGGCTGCTGAAGATTTTTTGGGTCGCCACTTTTTTCATTGCTTTAAAATTGTTACAATTTTTTTTAAATGCATCGATAAAAATGAAGATTAGATCTCATAAACAAAATTCCCTGGGAAAAAATTGGGAAAAGAAAAATTTTGGGGACACATTTGGAAAATTTCCTGACATTTTTGACTATGTCATTTTCCCTGATAATTCCAAGTTTTCCCGGAGCGTACGAACCCTGAACCGAACAGAATGTTGTGGCAACCCATCTAAAACTTTAGGCAGTAGAAAGAAATGCGTTCCCCTCACTGACTCCATGCAAGAAAATCTTCGCTCTTTTGGCGCAATTTTCGTTGTGAAAAAAACGTTCATTTTTCGATCGCAGTTTTAAAGTGCCAGCGTCGGTTTCGATAAAAATTTACAATTTTTTTCGTGAAATCACAATAAAAACGAAGACTAGATCTCATGGTACTTAATTCCTTGGGAAAAAAAATGTAAAAAAAATTTTTGGAGGACAAAATTTGAAAACTCCCTGACTTTTCCCTGACATTTTCCCTGACAATTCCCGGTTTTCCCGGAATTCCCGGAGCGTACGAACCCTGATAATTATTTCACAGTTAAAACCATAGCGTCAGAGTCGGAGTCAATCTCATTTTGGGATGAAGGAGTCGGAGTCGAATATCCAAGAATCGGAGTCAGTCATTTGTCCGTGTATAAATTTTTGCCAAAGCTAGGAAGTCATAGTCGAAGTCGGGGAGTCCGATTAATTGTCGGGCACAGGAGTCGGATTCGGATTCAGGTGCCCCTAAATTCTCGGAGTCCGAGTCTGGAGTTCGGCATCAAGAGCTATTTCCAACAAAATTTGTTTGAAGTAAATCCGCCTTCAAGTACGGAATCTACATTGACTTTCAGTTTCCCCGTAGGCGCTAATGTTAAGGGATTTGAACTGTTCAAAATTGAACAGAAAATTGTTCAAATCAAAAAGATATTTTATATACAAGTTATTCATCAAAAGCTTTTTCCTACAAAGTTTGTTTGAAGCAAATTCGCCTCACAGTTCGGAATTGCCTTGAATTTCCCCGTAGGAGCTAATGTTAAGTTTTTTTGAACTGTTCAAAATTGAACAAAAAATAGTTCAAACCAAAAAGCGAAATATGGGAATGATGTGTCCTTGCCGAGATCTTTCGAACAAAAAAAAGTTTGTTCGAATCGGACTATTCATTCAAAAGTTATTAGGGGGGGACAGACAGACAGACCGACAGACAGACAGACAGACAGACATTTTCCCCCATCTCAATACCCTACTTTCCAATTTAATTTTTCGATATTTATTTAATTATTTTATTTATTTTTGACTCTTTTTTGTTTTTCGGGATATTTTTAAGATGAATTAAGCCTTCTTTCATGCTTTTTTCTTCTTTTTCTGACTTTTACTGGGAAAGTAGGCTAAAAAGCATAAAATGATTAGCCTCACAAATAATTTTATGCTTTTTTTCATAAAATGATTTGCAAGGCTGAACATGATAAGTGCACTGACACTAGTTGGTTTTACTTTTCTTATTAGTCAGTAATCACATCTATGAATAGTAGAATGAAATTTTTAGGAAATTTGATGAATTTATTAATCATTCACAGGCCTATGAGAAAAGACAAATATCTAGTAATTTTCTTGCTAATAATGAAAAACATGAAAAGAAGGTCACAATTTTAAAGAAATTCAATGTCAAGATACATTTTCAATCCAAATCCAGGAAAGTGGGGAAAGAATGGGATAATGTAAAACTTTAACACATTTTTGCAAAAATTCCTCATATAAATCAAAACTACAACGCTAATGAGTAAAAAATAATAAGATTAAGACCTTTGAAATATTATTAATATTATTAATTTTCTTTTTGAAATATTCTGAAATTTGTTTTTAAAAATACCAAAAGAAATTTAAATAAAACCAGATACAAAAACTAAAACAATAACTATATAGGAAATTTTGAAAAATGAGGTGAAAATAAGAGACAAAATTTTGGACTTCAAATAGGATAATCACTATAACCTAGCAAAATTCAAACTAACTCATCAATAAAAACAATTTTTAAATTTATCAAACACCAGATAAAATAAGATTCATTTTGACAACAATTAAATGGCTTCTAGCTAATACTTTACGCTAACAATTTTTTTTTTAAAAGACATGTACCAAATTATCACCACAGATGGAGGTATAGTATTGAGTGAAATACTTTAACTTTAAGAAACAAATTACGGCCAAATCGACATGTTTATGACACAATAGTAACCATGATTTTGAGACATAAAGCTCTAGTTGTAGAAGAGGGAATAGAGCTCAATATTCCAAAATATAAATAGGTATTCACTCGTCATCAAAGATCATTTTATGGCAAGATGAAAATAAAGAATTTTTCTTCCTTTTTCAGGTATTTTACACAGAATCATTATTGTAGAGGAATAGAAAATCAAAACTAAAGAGAAAAAATGTTTTTGAGATTTAAAACTACAAGATATTGTTAGGTTGAAGGATTCTATAATAAATTGTAAGCATGGGGCTATATAACTTATATTAAAGAGATTTCTTGTATTGGACATTGTTATGGTGCAATTACACTGTAAAACAAATTACTTTTTGCAGGATGCGTGGAAAGAGGATTATATTTTTGTTTTAATTTCTTGTAATCTTTACATGATCAATGATTTTTAATTTATGAACTTGGCTGCCTAAATTTTAAAGGAAAAAATTTCAAAAGAATATTATTTACACAAAAATACAACACAGCAAATTACCGATCAGCTTCATCAAGTATTAAAATTTCGATGTAATTTAAACTGAAAGAGGGAGTATTTTCCAAATGGTCGATCAATCTGCCCGGAGTTGCAATAATTATATCAGGAGCCTTTCTTAAAGCTAGCTCTTGAGCCTTGAGTTCTAGACCACCTGCAAAAGATTTAAAACCATATGTCAGCAAGCAATGAGCTGTACAAAGAAAATGAAAATTTTAGAAAAGTTATTTCCTTAAAGTTATGTTTTCTAAAACGGGCTTAATATTTTGCTGTTTTTGGTAATGCTACGCGAAATTCATCCCATGAAAAACAATTACAGAGTATCTGCTACATTGAGATTTTCCAAATCCATGACTTTTGCTCTGCTTGTATTTTTCGAAGATTCAAGAGGTGCAATGTTTACAGAAAAAGATACGTTATTCATGAGAAATGTGTAAATTTGTGTTTTGTGGAAAAAAAATTGCAACCATCTTTGCAACTATGTTTCTGAAAATTTAAATAAAACCAAAATCTAATGAGCTCTGCAATTTTAACTAAAAGACAATAAATGTAACATGATGTGCCTTTCATATTCTATAATCCTCTTCAACAACCTTAACTACCGTAACTTTTTAGGCAAACTATTATTTTCAAAAATCTTCATAAATTCAAGCTAAATATTGTGAAAATCAATGATAATTTTTACGAGTGGTGTTAGCCTAATCTACTAAGATGCAAATGAATTGAAATTTTTGAGCAGGCGTGACAAAATAACCAGTTTGACAAAACTTTAATTGCACGATATAAAATACAAAAAGAGCTAAAATAAAAGAAAGCGCAAAACAATTGATGTACTGAGGTAGAACCACATTGTAAACAAAAACAAGCAAGTTTCAAACAAACAGATGCAATGGGATTCCACAGATAACCACCTAAAAATGAGCTATGTTTTTTTTTTCTTTTTAACATCTGATCAGTAAAACTTGGTACTTTGCATATTCTAAAATTCAAAACTCACAATCAATTGTCAGTTTCCATGATTTTTGAACATTTTTTGGTGAAAATTATGATTTTCCTGATCGAGATCTATGACTTTCCAGCTGCAGGGATGATTACATTAGGTTTAGCGAATTACATTTTAATTCCACGAACATACAAAAATTAGAAAATTAGTTATTTAACGCACACTTATTTCAGGATAACCCATTACCTAAACCTTCAAAGTCTATCATAGCCATTATGAAAGTCATAATAAAATGAATTGTACACGTATCGTTGAAATTAAATTATGTACTTCCACTTTACCTGCAGATAACGCAATTTGTATTTTTGTGAACTGTGCCAGTTGTTTGGATACTTGGTATACTTGAACGGCCAATTCCCTTGTCGGCAATATAACAAGCACTCTTGTTACAGGATCGTCTATAGGCTTATAAAGTAAACGCTCTAAAACAGGGAGCATAAATGCTGCGGTTTTACCTGCAAATAGTCATTCAGTCTCAATGAAAATTTTCAAAAACTTAAATGTAGAATATTGCATGAACACAATGAAATTTTTTTAGAGCTTTTAGCATTCCATTTGATGGGATGAGTAAAACCAATCAACAAACAGTAAAAATTTCAAAAAAAAAAAAAAGAGACAATTAATTTTGAAAGTACAAACATAAAAACCTAAAAGTTACAGGACATTCTCTTATAATGACGATTATGTCCAAGACTTTACTTTTTTTCTTGCCCAATTTCAATAAGTACCACCAAAGAAACTTTTTTTTTTTGCTAATTACCAATTTAATTGCGTGTAATGAAGCATCAATTGTTCATACAAAAGTAAAGGGTTCAAAAATATTTTGCTTTGGAATGAGAAGGAGAAAATTACATGTGCCTACATTTTATAATTATTTTTATGCTGCAAATTCAAAAACCTAAATCTTAATTTTAGCCCAGTCACCATATTTGGTCACTTCCAAGATGGAAGTAGACAAGATTCTTTAAGTCCCTAATTTCCAAAAATAGAATTCTATTACAATACAATGCAAACCACTGAACATTATGCAAAAGGTGAGGTATTTTTTCCTCCAGAATAATTACTTATTTTCTTGAAAAATGCAAAATTTTTTTCTTCAAATTTTATCTTCAGAATATATTTTATTCGCATTGCTTGGACGTTAATGTGCTAAAAACTGACTCTTTCATCTAAATTATTGTTTTTTGAGGTTTTTAATTATTAAAATTACTTTCATAACTTAAATTTTTCACCTTGTTGCCATGTTTGGTCATTCGCAAGATGGAAGCAGACAAGACTATTTAATTGCCTAAGTTTCCAAAAACAGAATTGGATGCTTATCTCAGAGAAAACTACTGAAAATAACATAAAAAGGGCCAGAAATTATGTTTTTTTTTTAATTAGTTATTTTCTGGAAAAGTTAAATTTTATCAGCAAAATTGTATTTTTTGTAAATTGCATTTAAAATGTAGTTTCCTGCCAACTTTCAATTGATTTATTCAGGCCCGGATCTATAAACTTTGGGCCCCCTTGCAATAAAATCTGTAGGGTCCCTCCCCAGAGGCTAGCAGTGTATATTTGTAACATTAATAAGTCTTAGTACTAGTTTGTTTCCATTTTTTCTTCAATTTCTTGAGCTGTTGGGCCTCTTAAGGAAGTGGGCCCTCCCGCATTGTGGGGTCTGCGGGTATACAGATTCAGGTTCGGATTTATTTATCTATTTATTTTGGGGAAAAAAAAAATTCCCAAATGCATGTTTATAGCTTTTAAAATGTAATTCTGTAAAGTGCTATTTATTTGTTTTTTCATGAAAGTAATAAAAACTCCTCTCCCATTTTGTAGTTCAACCTCGGTGACAGTGGTAGCTAATAAGTGTTTTGGGTCTTGTGGCCACTTAGAAATCTTCTGAATCTTGACCTATACTTAACAACTATTTTAAGTACCCCTCTTTTATCTGAAAATTTTGATTTGACAAAGAGGAAGGTTCTAATCACTTTGGTTAATTGAGGCTCTATTGTATTCAATTAAAAAGTTAAAGTTTAGAATAAAATTGTAGTCAACAGAATGAATTTTGCTTGAATAAAGAATTTATTTTAAGTAAAGAAAACGTAATAGCAAAGAATAAGAGAAGAAAATATTTATTAGTACATGTGAAATACTGAACTTTAAAATATATATTAATAAAGGTATTGCAAAAATCAAATAATTGAGTCATAATTTGGAGACATTAAAATACTAATGAAACAATCATGAACATTGCAAACGAGTAATCTTACAATTTATTCATAGTTTAATCTTGTGTTTCAAATTTAAAATTTAATTACCTGTTCCAGTAGCAGCACAACCATAAATATCTTTTCCCATTAATGCAACTGGAATTGTTGCTGCTTGAATTGGAGTTGGATGAAGAAAGTTCATGCTTGAGATTGCCTAAAACAAAATTTATTAATATTTTGCATAAACTAAAATAATATGAATGGTTAAAATTCTCAAAGGGAAACAAATTGAAGTTTAGAAAGAAAAATTAAATATTCATATGGCTTAAGATATGATAAACTTATCCTATACCCTTATCTGATTTATAAACTATACTGTAATATAAATTGCAAGATCAAAATCCATTTGTTTCATTGGTTCCATGAAACTGGTAGGTAAATTGGTTAAAGATTTTATTTTATGACCTTGAAAAAGAATGTACACAAAACAATCATTTAACAACAAAACAATTATAAACAAACAAAAATATAATTGTAAATACAAACTGTAAAAGTTATTTAAAAAAAAAAGAAAATTCATGCAATCTGTGAATATCAAAGCCTTTAGTGTTATTATGTGTAACACTCATGGTCATCAACTGACAATGAGTGTTACACATTATTTTAAGCTAAATAAAATGAAGAAGAGATCACGATCAATTAATATGAACAGCATTGTATCACGCGACAATATGCAAAGGACAGTACGTACTTTCTGTAAGGGCCTAGATAGATTCATTTGTTGAAAAGTCGTCGAGGGATCATACTCCACCTGTTCACCAAGTACTTCACTTTCAACCTAAATTCAAAATTATACTACTGTTAAGAAAAAAAAAGATAACATTTTCCAATAAATAATAAGTTGGCTGCTTAAATTATATACGAGGGGGGACCCAAAAACAACCGGATTTTTGTTCTAAAATATTTATAGATTAGTTTATTGACAAAATTTCTTTAGTCTCGTTCAAAGTGTTCCCTTAGATGCAATACTCTTATTAATTCTTTTTTTCCACTCTTAGAGGCTCCCCTGAAACTCTTGAACTTTGACCATGTCCAGTGCCCGTTGCGAAGCAGTTTTTACAGTCTCTACATCATCAAAATGCTTCACTTTCAAAAAAATTTTCATCTTCGGGAAGAGAAACAGATCACATGGAGCTAGGTCTGGCAAATACGAGGGTCGAGTAACGACTGGCCACCACTGAGAGCCCAAGTAACGGTTAATAGTGAAGGTTAAGTATTCGGGAGCGTTATCATGGTGAAGGAACCATTCTTCCAATCGCCCGCGTGAGCTCCAACTCACTTTTGTTTCTTCTAAAGTTTCGTCAATCGTAAAATGACGACTCTTGTTGATTTTTTGGCTGATTTTTTTCAACATTTACATCATTTTCAGATGTTGAAGGGCGCTCAGAGCGAGCATAATCTTCAACACTCATGCTACCACGTTTAAAGAGCCCAAACCACTCGAAAACTTGTGTACGGCTCATAGCATAGTTCTTGAAAGCTTGTTGAAGCATTTGGTAAGCTATTCCGTTGCCGACTTTTCAAGCAGGAAGCAAAATTTCAAACTTTCAGTTTTTTTTTTTTTTTAATCTGTCATAATTAGTTCGCAGGCGGAAAGCAACAACATCCGAGAAAACCAACACTACGATCAGACGTTATCAACTACACTGATGCCACTTGCACAGCTAGTTTATGAAGGTCTTTACCTGAGTAATCTAGCTGGAGAACACTTTACCACATCTAGGATTGGCATCGCACCATTAGTTTGGTTTCTTTTGGGTCCCCCCTCGTATATATATTAGTGTGTGGATATACAACTTGAATCAAAATTTATGACTACATTTTTACATTTAATTATAGTCATTAATCAAAGACTGATTTATTTAAAAAATACATTCACTTGAGGACAACTATAACTGGAAGTAGATTTCATTTCCTTCAACTTAGGTTTAAAAAAAAAAACATTTTCGAATGATAATGTAGTTTTTTAAATGAGGAATCAGAAGTTGAATTTTAAGTGAAAAGGATGAGAAAGCTTAATTAACAAGGTTCGCATTTATGCGTCATAGCGAGTTTTTTATGCAAAATCCTCAGAAAGGGATGAAACTTCCGCTCATATTCCCATCCTGGGAACATAGAAAAAACCCTTAATGAAAAGAAAGTTCCCAATTTCTGGAAAATATTTGGGGAAAATGCTGAAGACTTATTCAGTAATTGTGCTTTTACACTTTAATGTCCAGAGGAATCATCAGAAAGGAATAAAGATAATCTTATCTCTTAGATCTTAGCTATTTAATCACACCCCAATTGTTGACCAGTCAATCCAGGGCAGTTATTCCAAGCTCGTCAGCTTGCGAGATCGAGATTCTCGCTCACGTGATCGGTTGTGACATAGAAATGTCGCAAAGTAACATTTTAATCTACTCGAACGTAGCTTGCGGCTAGGTTCGAGTAGATTAGAATCCGCGCATTGAGTAGATTAGAATCCGCAACATTTCCTTTGCGACATTTCTATGTCACAACCGATCACGTGAGCAAGAATCTCTATCACGCAAGTTGACGAGCTTGGAATGACCGCTCTATTTTAGGGATGGGACAGGAGATTACAGTGACCTCCTGAGGAGCACAGGCATTCTAGGAATAAGCTCTCTCTCTCAACTTTTTTCTTGGGGCAGATTCCTGGAAAAAGCAGTAAAGAGTAAAAGTAAAGGTGTGGGTTCACTTCACCCCTCAGGATTTCTACAAGACAACCTTACAATAAAAGCTTGTCTATTTTGCATTCCTGCAACCAGAATCACTTTTCAAAATCATTGCTATACATCCGCAATAAAAGAATGGACGAAAATGGCAAACCTTTTCCAGATCGCACTAAGTACGAAGTTCTGAACTTCACACATTTTTCTTATTAAATTGCATATCAATACTTGAATTTTGTACAAAGGCTGGCATGCACTAAGGCAGATAGCAAATAAATACATTAATTACCTTTCACATAAAAAAAGTTGATGAGAGGGATGAGGGTCAAAACTTTATATAAAAGGGAAATTCAAAAAAAAAAAAAAACTTTTTAACTATATAAAACTGGGCAATTTCAACATTTCATCTTTTTTTACTTTTTTTTTTAATTTAAATTTTTATCATGAGAATAAACTATCTGATATCAGAATGTCTTAAATGTTCAATATATTTATTGCTGCTTTCAGGTGGACAACATTAATGGGGTGGTTTCCTTCAGTTAAAAGTAGTACTTTTAGTCACTGAATTTGATAGAATAAGCAAAAAAAATAACTTGGACAGGGAAAATACTTTCATTTTCCTAACCGTTATTTTTTTAATTTTTTTAAATGTCTGATTTTTGAAGCAAGGCGTGTTCTAGATGACGTCACAAAATGATGCACTTTGCCACATCTTTCACCACCTTTCCACGTTATGATAATCAAGAAGCGAATTAAAATTGCGCTCTACGCTTGCTATCAACCATATTGTTGCCAATACACATGAATAAAGGTGCAGATTAAATATTTTGCTCTGTGAACGGCAACAATAAATGGCATTTCATCATTTGTGATGTCATCTGGCAGAAGGGTAAACAATGAAAGCGAACCGATTTAAGTATTTTTTTTAAATATTAAACAAAAACAAATTATTTAAAAAATGGTTAGTTCCTATGTTTTTAAGCATGCTCTTTCAGAAAAAAAATACTTTTAAAATTTTGGAAACGACCCCATTCTGTAATGAAGACAAAATATCAAAAATATTTTGTTAATACTTACTACAACAACTTTTCCTAAATCAAATAATCCTTTCTTTTTCTTTCTTTTCTTCTTTTCTTTTACTTTTATTACATCTGTAAAAAAAAAAAAAAAAAAATTCAATACAGGGGAACAAAATAGTATCTCCTGTGAAAATAAGAATACATTTGCTACAACATTCCTTCAACTCTTCAGCATCCACATATGTAAAAACTATCAATACAAACATGTAACAACACCGACTAAAATGGGTGTTGAAAAAATAGCAATTTTAATACAAACATGTAACAGCACTGACTGAAATGGGTATTTAAAAAGAAGGAATTTTCTTCTCTTAACTTTACAAATTTCATTTGTAAAGTTAGGGCAGAAAAAAAATCAACAAGCAAAAGAGAAAAATTTACGTACTTGCCAATCCCTTGAATTTTGCAAATTTTCCAGTACAGGAATGCTAATTAGATCCTGAGTCATAATCAATTTAATGTAAAAGATAAATTTATTTCTCCAAAAAAGCATTACCTGAACAGTGCTCTGGCACCAAACCACCTCTGTTGCCACCTGTGCTTTTTCTATCTTTATTAAGCTTTTTTACTTTCTTCTATATCTAATATATAGAAGAAAGTATTGGATTCGTGCAAATTTTCGAATTTCGAATTTTGACAGATTTGTACGTTTTGAGGTGTGCTGAGTCCATTTCGACCATTTTTGGAAAATGTCTGTCGGTCTGTGTGTGTGTGTGTGTATGTGTGTCACGTCTGTGTGTGACCAGTTTTTTGTGGACGCTCTACAACAAAAACTACCGCATGAAATCGAACGAAATTTTGTACACATATGTGCCCCTATGTGAACTTGTGCCCATTAGTTTTTGGCGCGAATTCCTCCAAGGGGGGTGGAGCAATGGGACGTTTTTTGAGTTACGCGTGCTTGCTATTCCTCAGGAAGTAACTGGCGGAATCAAACAAAATTTGGTCCATATGTTGGTATTAACAGGAACAGGTGCTGATTCAATTTTGGTGTCAATAACTCAAACGGGGGTTGAGCTATAGAACGTTTTTTGTCGTCAATTGTGACTGCTGTATCTCAAGAAATAATGAACGGAATGAAAGAAAAATTTATCGGCAAGTAGCCCTTAGTGGGTATAAGAACTGATTTTATTTTTGTGTCAACAGCTAAAAAGGGGGTAGCGCAATCACCCGTTCTTTTTTTCCATTTTGAGTGCCCTATCTCAAGAAGTAATGCTACGTTCTGGTTGAAATTTGGAATATATGTGAATCCATATGTAAACAGGCTCTGGTTCAATTTTGACGCCGATCGCTCCAAGAGGTGTTGATTTTTTTTTTTTTTTGGCGAGTAAAAATATTTTTATTAATGCAACAATAAGAAAGATAAATCATAATAGATTGTCGTCTGCGTATTTCTCGTGATTTTAATTGTATGGAAATGATAGGAAATATTATCTCAATGATTTAAAATTTTTAACTGTTGCCATCTTATGTTTGTTAACAAATAAAATATTTGTAATTAATTCAAGTAAGGCTTTTAAAATAACTTTCAATTTTCGCTCTTTGCTTTGCTTTTGCAATAATTCAGACATTGGGATAGTCGTCAAGTTTTTGCATGCGTAATTTTGTTTTTGTTGGGAATATTGCTTCCTCGTCAAGCATGGGGAGGGATCAGAAAAAAAAAAAGAAAAATATAGAAGAAAGTTTCGTGATGGCCACAACATACTAGTTTATAAATTGTAACTCTTGAAAACGGGTATTTTTTATTGACAATCTTCAGTACTAGAAAATTGCACGTCAAAACTTGACGGGTGAAAGTTGCTTCTCCATTTGAACAAAGCAATTGCCTGATTGGTGATATTTTGATAGTTGAAATTTTAACCCTAACTCCAGTGGATTAACCCTAAACTCCAGTAGATAGCATTAATTGTTGACCACTTTTTCGTTTCTTCATTCTCCTAAAATTAGTCATACCAGTAAAACAGTTTAGTTACCGGATCCAGTTCAGCCTAGTCAAAATAAAGTATTTTCCTGCATGTATATATCAAATATTAATAATATCAAATTATAAATAACTTGCTGAATTTTTGATGCTTCAACAATGAAATAATGCCATCATGTATGCGATGGCGTGAGTTTCATTGTTGATGATGTCAGAGCATTACTCAATCGGTGATTTTGGCTATTATATGTATGAGGATTATAGGAAAATGGAAATTTTGAAATTTGTTTTCCAGACTAAGGCACAATATATCTCACAATATACCACAAAGAGTCATTTTTAATTGCATTCACCTTGTTCTTGTTCTTCATTATCAGAGGATAATTCCATGTCTTCAACTTCATTCTCCAAAGTACCATTTGTTTCCATTTCATTTTGCTTTTCAGCTGCAGGATGATTCTCAATAGGGATTGATTGTGCTACATTATTTGCTTCCTCACAATCAGCAACGGTGCTTTCAACTTTAATTTCAGGAGCATTTTGCAAAACCTCTTTCTTCGACTAGGGGAAAAAGGATAAAATCAAATTTTTTATCTAAAGAAAATAATTACTATCTTACAAAATAATTATTGCCTTGACTAAAATTTAGCACTCATTGGGATGATTGTGCCCAGTGCTACAAAATTAAGATTGCCAAATTAGAAGTTCAAAAATAGAGTTTGCCCATAATGATAATAATGAGCATAAGAACTCTATTTTGATTGTTTATGTTTGCATTATTGTTTTAAATATTGGTAAATCTTTCTTAAAAAAAGAGGAAATATTGCAATACCTGGAAATAATCCCTACAATTAAGACAGTGCAAACAATTATTCTTACTGAAGCAAAATCCAAGATTTGCCTAGATCTGAAATTCTTTCGCATGTGATCATGGAATTTTGTCGAAATTAAATAATAAAAAAAGGTGACAATTTCAAATCAAAAGGCATCTGTTTTTATTACATCAGCTTTAATAAATTGTATACGCAGTGAAAAATAAGTTTTTAAAAGAATAACTAAAAAAGCTGTTCCAAAAGGTAAGAAATTCTATTTTTAATCTTCAAGAAACAATTTTGATGTTTTTGAAGGATTTTGAAAAAGTTTTTTTATTTTTTATTTTTCACTTTATGGTTTTTTTACCTTTATGTTTAACATACTTTTATGTTGCATTGCAATGAAATGTGCCTTCTAATGTTGCAAGAGCACAATACAACGTTCTCTTATGGAAATTTGAGTCCAGTTACAAACTCCAATTTTTTCCAAAATATCTAAAATATAATGTTTTAGTTATAAGTGCCATAATACACGCATTCATTTGAGCAATTTTGTACAAAAACCAAAGTTAAAGGGTCAACTTAAAAATGGGCCAAAAATTTTCCTACCAAAACTTGAATGCTTGATAAAACCTAACATTTTCCCTATTCTATTCCAACTATTTAAACGAATCTGCCCCATTTTAATGAAAATTTATATTGTGTGGCTGAAAATAAAGACTTGAGTGTGGGAAATGTGGAATATCAGATACACAAATTTTCTGTATTGTTGATAATTGATTTAAGATTACAAAAGCAAAATTTAACAAAAGTCGAAACTTTTTGTACAAATGTAAAAAACGTGCATTTCATGAGAGAACCCCTGAACTGTTGCTTTAGCTTCATCAAAGTTGGCCCACAAGTTTTTACACTTAAATATCAAAATGATTTCCCTCGAATCTCCTCCCCTTTTATTTACTCAAAAATAACTTAATATATTGTTTTTATTGCTTCAACTTTGAAAAATGTTCAGGGAAGAACACCCAAACCTCTTTTCCATAAGTCACTTAAACATAGTCTAAAGTAGCATTTTTAATACGCCTTTGAAACATTATTGGGGTATAAATCAGGAATCCCTTCCCTTGGTTCATCAAAGATGGCCTAAGTTTGGGCATAAAAAGCCCCCAACCTCCTACCTTTTCATTGCTAAAAAGAGCCAAAAACTATTTAAACTTCATTCTCAAAAATATATAGGTGGAGACCCCAAAATTTCCTTTTCCTTTAATAGGATAGGTTCCAAAAAAAGCTTCAAATACAATACTTCAATAAATCAGCTTAAAAACAATTTTGAAGAGAAACACTTAAACCGTGTACCCCAAGTTCAGCAAAGTTCGCAAAATTTGCATTTTAAAATTCTAGCTTAAAACATTTTTGCATGAAGACCCCCTTCTACATCATCAAAGACAGTCTAACAGTTTTGAAGATTCAATTTCGGAAAATTTTCAGGGAGGAGGAAAATCGGGATCTTTTCCACTTCAATCACTGAAAGATAGCTTAAAATAGAGCATGTACTACTTCAGAAAAAATCTCTAATCCCAGTTATTCAACATTTAATTTTTGAAGATTTGACTCTTAAAACATAAAAAAAAATTTTTGCATTATAAAATGTAATAAAAACATTTAAATTGCTTAAAAACTGATCCTCGTTGCAGATGCGAAATGAAGGCAACAAAATCATAAAATCGGCATATAAAAGAATTTATTTAAGTAAAACTGTTAAAATTGCAATTTAAATATTGAAGATAAACATATTGATAAGTTACATTTGAGATCATTGGGGTTGCTTTCCCACAAGAGGGTGGGGGGGGGGGAGGTCATGAGGCAGACTGAAACATTGACATTAATAAAAGGAGCTCCTTTCAGGAGTTCTTTTTCCTTTCTTTAGGGGGGTTGCAATGTTGGAGGGGGTGAGTCGTTGCTGTCAGATTCAGTGAATTACTTTTTAATTAACCAAAATTTTTATGTACCAAAAATCAACAGACTGACATTACTAATTCATTTTAGGGTCATTAATATGGCTGGTTGGTTAGATTGGGGTTTTTGGCACAAGAGCCTAAAAGTAGGCTATACTGCGCCAGTCGTTGATATGAACCGAGCTTCTGGATTCACAAATGCATTAAAAAGATTTTACCTTTTTTTGTCTCCTTTCTTCACGTATTTGAGCAATTTTTTCTTCTAAGGTACTTGCTTTTCGCTTGACATATTTCTTGATATCGTTCCAGGCATCATTTTCAAAAGTGTCAGTTTCATCAAAGCAAAAATTTGATGAAAATTTTTCATCTTTCCTTTCTTCTTCCTTCAAAGAAATAATTTCATAAAAAATGTACAATAAATCACACTAAAAACAAATCTTCATTTAACTAAATCTTAGTCAAAACTGTCTGATATAACTAAATGCATTGCATGAATCATTAACAAACTAAAACATCAATTAAAGAACAAAATTGTATATAGTACGATGATCATCCAAAAAGCATGCATGCAAGCCCGGATCTGCATACCTTGACACTTGACATCCTCAGAGACCACCAGCACCTACCAATTGCTCGGTTTATCGGTTTTAAATGCTCAGATAAATCTAAGCAAGTAGGTCTCTGAGGAACTTTATTTAAATACATAAAACATTACATAATTATCTGTTACAATTTTGATTTGCTCTTGACAAAAATTTTGGTACTTATGTAATAAAGTAGACAACCGAATCTGCATACCCGCAGTGCAGGGGAGACCCACGTGCTTAAGGGGCCCAACGGCTCGAGAAATTGAACTTAAACTAGCACTAAGACTTATTAACATTGCAAATATATACTGCCAACCTTTGGGGACCATACATATTTTGTTGCAGGGGAGGCAACAAAATTTATAGATCTGGGCCTGCATGCATGGGCCCCACATGAGGAGCCATGGGTACCAGCGCAATGGGGCCCAGAATGAAAAAAAAAAGTGATTAAAACTTAATTTGTACCAATGCATACAATGGAAGGGACTGTGGCATGATCCAGCAAGCAGGTAACATAATAAATGCGGGACAGTGAAAGCGCTCGACCTAAGCACTTTTTCCATCCACCAAAACTCCTCCAGTAATATTTAGATAACCAACATGCAATCATTTTCCCACAAAGATCAAGTAGGAAAACAATGTGACTTCAAAACACTAAATTTCTCACATGGGGTAAAATGCAATATCTACAAGCCCATCTTCTATTTTTGAAACAGTAGATTGGGTTCAAGTAGTAGACATATTTGAAGTAACTAACATGATAAAAATGTTCTTAGAATGAAGACAAAGCTTGGCTTAGCCATAATATTGACAAAAAGGAGTTAAATGAGTAATTTTCTATCATTGGTGCATTTTAAATCTTGGCAATTAATAGAAACTAATTATTTGGCAATATACATCATTTTGTCTTTTTACTGAACATCTAAGCAAACTAAGCATTAGAGCAAAAATAAACCACCAAATAAGTATGTTAGGCCATATAAATGTTAAATAAATCAGCCATTAAAAAAGATGAAAAGTTGTAACAAAATATTTTTCCACTGAAATGACATATTAAAAGCTCAATGAAAATTTTAATAATCTACATAGTTGAGCAAAATGTTATTAGAAACATGTTTTTGCCACGGTAGAAGGAGGGCCCCAAAGTCCCCTCCCCCCCAGTTTCTAACCAGGCAGACAAGGTCTCTTGTTGCCCCAGTGTAGAAAGTAAACAACTCACCACCAAACTTGTGCATTTTACAAAAATTTGTGCAAACTCATCTGTTGTGCATTTTACATGATTAAAGCATATGACAAATAAGGAAGGAAAGCAGTACAAAACATTAACTAAAGTGAAATCAAATATAACTACTTTTATAAGAATTAAAAATGGGAAAATTTCATATTTAGGTAATATCTAATTCTATACACATCACATCAACCAAAAACAATAAGCAAGCTTGGATTCCCCAACCAAGTCCACAAATGAACTTATTATTAAGCACGAATCTTGGGGGGGGGGGGGAAATGCTGTTTTTCCCAACACTTTATAAAAGACAGAATAACAATACACCATTTCTAGTGTTAGGAATGCAAACAGTGGCGCAGCCACGGGAGGGGTTTTGGGATTTAAAGCACCTTCCAGAACACAAGCATTCATTTCCTCTGTTAAAATCAAGGGAAAAATAGCAGAGTACCTATTTGAGTTTTTCCAAGCGGAATAGGTTTCAACAAAATATCTTACTGCTTTTAGTGATCGGGATCAGGAAGCAGTCAGAAATTACTTTTCAATTCTTAAATATAAAAGTTGTATTTCATGATTAGCACCCCACATCCCCACTGGTATAAGATAGTTAAAATGTTGTCAATAAAGCTCTACAGGGCCCTCAACACTTCCATCACTGCACAAATCCTTTTTAGGGACATCTAGAGCAGGGTTGCCAGATTTAAGAACAGTAAATACGGGACAGGCTTTTAGAAGTCTAAGGGGGGGGGGGGCTTTTTGAGGTTGACAGTAATTACTGGATATGGTGTATTTTTAAGAGGTGCTTTCCAAGGTAGAACAACTCTTCATGATAAATCTGAAAAATTCAATCGTAACAAAACCTTAAACATTGCAAAATGTCGCGGATCAAAGTACTGTCTGATCTCGAAAGCCGCGACTAGCACCGTTGAACGGTTCTATTTTAAAAAGGGGTGACAGCTTGTTGAAGAGAACGCACCATGGTAGCATTTCTGCTTTAAAAAAAAAAAAAAAAAAAAGCCTCAACCCGAACCAACATCTCTAATAAACAAATCCAACGGAAAACAAAAAAAAAAAAAATCCCCCTCACATTCGTTATCTTTCTTATCAATATCTCCCCTATTTTGATAAAATCAGAAGCGACCTGACGCATGCGCAAATTTGAGGAAGGTTGCGGTTTAAAATGTCAAACAGTATAAAAATCATTTTTATTGTGATTGACGACGCATCAGCAGAGATATATTCCTAACATTAGTCTATGAGCAAAGAGGAAGCAATCATTCAGCTCCTCGTGGTTCTTTCAAAACAAAAACCAAATTAAAACGAAAATAATTTTTGCATTTCCTGTCACATGATTTTCTAATTGCTCTTTATTTCACAATTTTTTCCCCTTAAAAAATGTCTCGTTTTGTAAAAGATGTATAGTTACTAGCTAGAATACGGGACTTTAGCCGTCCCGTATGGAAGTTCCCCGGGACACGGGACAATTTTACAAAATACGGGTCTGTCCCTTGAAATCCGGGACGTTTGGCAACCCTGATCTAGAGGGAGGAAGCCTACCGCATCGGATTTTCTGAGGCTCTTAACCAATTCTCATCGAAAGATCGAAAACGTTATTAGCTAGCATTTGACATTCATAAAGACATGAATGTATTTGAGAAGGATGCTTATAATGATCTCGCGAAAAACACAAAATATGAATAAGGTAAAAGTAAAAACAATAATAAATATTCTGTGCTTTTTCCCACTTTCTTCCTTTCATTGTGATATCAATACGAATTATTAATTGTTTTTAAGCACTTACTTTGAATGAATAATAACTAATCTGTAGAAATTCTTTGATACTGAATAATTAAACTTTGTAAATGAATGGGAAAGAAAGCAACAGTTTTCGATTTTGAAAACCCCTCCCAGAAAAAACTTCTGGCTGCTCTACTGAATGCAAACTTTTCAGTTTAAAGGATTAAAACTTTAGGGAAGCAAAGATTTCTACTTTATCTAACACAATTACCTCATCACTGTCTGCGTTTGATCCTTCTACTTCATCATCTTCATCCAGTGTTCGAATCAGACCTATTTCATTTACATATTTTGATTCGATTTGAGCAAATTTATTTTTGGGCATTTTCCTTTCTTTTAAGCTTAGATTGGTACCCTGTTGCCTGATTGCTTGAAATCGTTTGAATGATTTTTAACTTTGTATTTTGCCCAAGTTTTTAACTACAGGACCTTCGTCACATGCAATATACAGTTGAAAATGCGATGCGTGCAAGAAACAGAAAGTAAACACATGGAGCACAAGAGATACAGTTACAACTTACAAACAATGGTTATGTTCGCATAGAGCTACCGGTCGATAGCAGTAAACTGGTGTTTACGGCCACGGTTTCCTTCTCCAACCAAATGGTCGACCAGTTGCTCTATGCGAACGTAGCCCTAATTTTTTCTCAGTTTGTTGTTTTTATTCATATATTTGGGCCGTGGTAGCCCGATCGGTAGAGATTCGGGGCCGGAGGGTCCTGAGTTCGAACCTCGATGGTCGAAGATCCACAGTCGTCATTAAAGGGGACTGGGCGACGTTAAACATGCTCGTGGTCTCAATGTCCTCCAAGTGAAACGATACCTCTGGGGGTGCTAGCACCAGGTAGCCATTAGCTCCTGGTCTAGTTCTAAATTCTCATTAACTGTTCGATCCGGTGATGGTGCTGCCATCTATCGGTATAAAAAAATAATGGAGGCAAGGCACTTAGTATGCAGTCCTCGACATAAATACAGTTGTAGTCAGTTGTGACTCAAGTCGAATTTATGTGTTTTTTTTTGCTTAAGGCTTTGTTAGTATTTCACTAAAACAAGACGACAGAAAGAGGAAAATACAAAATGTACTTTCTTAAAATATTGATTTTATGCATCTGGATTACACTATTTTTAATTATCATAAATCAATTTGAAACAAATCTGTTTCACTTGATTTACATTTTCATCACTCTATAAACAAGCCTTTCAGGTTATTGATTGCAGAAAGGGCATAAACAGAGGCGTAGCGTCGGGGGGGGGGGGTTATGTTAGGGTGAAAAAGCGGTCTGGGGGCATTTCCCCGGCAATTTTTCTAGATTGAAACTTGAAAAACACAATTGTTATATTTTTCCTCAAATTACATATAGAAGTATGGGCTTTGGGGGGTTCTCCCCCGAAATTTTTTTTAAAATTTTAGTTCAAAAACAGTTTTAGACGATCTAGATGTTTAGGGGAGAAAAGATCCGGGGGGCCACTCCCCGAGGCCTTTTGAAAATAAACAATATAAAATATTCAGTTATGGGCCATGTTTGATATCGTCATGAGGACCGACGATTTTTCGACATAGGAAATCCAGAAACAATTTTATTCGACTTTCAATAATGCTAGGGCGAGTTTTCGGAAGCTTTACCCTTGTAATTAATCGAAATTCAAACCCTTAAACGAAATTTAAGGCTATTTTAAATAATGTTGACGTTAGAGGGGAGGAGCGGTGGAGCGGACGCTTCACCGCTCAAATAACGACGAAATTATCGACTTAAAATTTTCGAAGGTAGTTGTTAAAACGCAGTTTTATACCATCTTAGGTTAATGTTAGTGTGAGGAGACGTTCAAGGCCTGTCTTCGCCAATTTTCCGATATTGAAATTCCAGAAGCGCAATTTTAGATGACTGACTGACCCATGTGAAGCATTTGCGCTCAAAGGAAGAATTTTCTGATTTCAATGCAACCACGAGATGCCATGGTGTAAACCATTGCGTAGTAAAGCAGCAAAGTAAGTTGAAATTCACGCTTCTAATTTGTTAAAATATTTTAAAAGTTAAACTGCGATTGACAGTGTTAAAATCAATGTTTTACTTCCTGATTTAAACAACAACAGAATCGCTGCTAAGATTTCTGGTATGAGTGTAATTTTGCATATCAATGGAAAATTAGATAAGAATTCTGCTGAAGAAAAAACCCCCATCAATACGACATTTTTCTACGCAGATTTGAACCCACGTCCATCCCCTTATTAGCACGCTGCTCTATCCGAATGAGCCGATGTGTCTTCGCTCTTGGCTGTGAAGTAATGTGCAATAAAAGTAGGAAAAAGAACATTTTATTTATTTATTTATTTATTTATTTATTTATTTATTTATTTTTTTGACAAAAGAAAAAAAAAAAAGAAGAAGGCGATAATGGATTCATTTTTCGTCATTAGCAGGCACGATAAGTTTTAAAATGAGGAGTAAATCATGGAATCTGATAAAGGAACAAATATAAGATCTCGTGTAGTGACAGAAAAAACAGGCTAGAGGAATCATATATAAGATGTTCAATGATACTATCAGGGTATATTCAGGGACTCTTCCCAGAAATATTATCAGAATCTAAAGCCATAAATGCGAAATTTTAGACAGTCCTTGGTGATAATAGAGGTGGGAAAGGTTCAGGGACCTTTGGAATTTACTCAAAATCCTAAAAATGGAATTTTAGACGATGTTTAAGGATGGGGCAGGGCTGTTTTTCGAGAGTTTGGACTGGGGCACACTCCTAAATGCTTCTAAAAATTGAAGTCCTTACGCAGTTCCAGACTATTTTTGATGGCGATAGGAGAAGACGTGGGGTTTGAATTCGGAGACTTTTTCAAAGTCAAATTTTCAAAATTGCTCTTCTTGGCTAGGTTTGATAGCGTCAGTTGAAGGGATAGAGTTCGGGATCTTTCTCCCCCCTCTTTTTTGGCAATGTCTCTTTTTTATTTGATTAAATCATTGATAAAAATGTTTTGAAAAACTCTTCACCAGTTTTTCTTTTTCAAAATTATTTGACTGCTTTGGTTTTCCCATAATGAAATTTTTAATTTCCAGCCCTATATATTTTATTTGTTTGAAACGCAAGCGTTTGCAGCCCCCGTCAAATAAATAAAAAAAAAAAACTTTCATGATTTAGAATTGATATGGTTCTTTTCAGAGATACCTTTTCACTTTCTTTTCTTTTAAATGTCATGACTTTTGAATATCGCTGTAAAATTCATGGGGTTTTTTTTCCGCTTTTTATATTGAAACACTTAGAACTATTAGTGTGACAGGTCATGACATCTCACTTACTCTATTTCAACTTTTTCTCTATTTAAAACGTATTTTGGCGGCACATATATTTTTCTCCACTTAACTGCGATTTCCACAATATTTTTATTAAAAAAAGGTAAAAGAAAAAAAAATATATAGAAATGTAATTATGTCAGTGAAGTTATGTTTAGTCACCAATTCATTTATTATCTGACAGAAGTTTGGTTGAAACAATGTTCGCAACATTCGTTTCAGCTGCCCTCAGTTAGGTAAATCAGAATGCAGAACCTTGGATGTTCCTAAACAATATTCAAAGATTGCATTTGCTTTTAAAATTTCGCTGGAAAAAAAAACTTTTTGAGACCTTAATATTTTATTTGTTCACTTATTATTTCTATTCCGTTTTCTAAGGTTCCCTTTCTGTTTATTTATTTATTTTAAATCTCGAAATTGGTGACATGATTTCTGGAAAACTGGGGGGGGGGGGTATCACCTTTCTTGGCGAAAGTCCTAATGGTGCCCCCCCCCCCAAAGTTTGATCACGCTTCGCCTCTGGGCACAACTCCAATTTTTTTTAATTTTAATTAATTCCAGTGGCGAAATGAAACTTAATTTAAGGTGAGATGATAATTCTACTAGTGGCTAGATTAGGCATTTTTTTTTTTTCGAATTTAGTTCATTTGTGAGTGAAATAAACACTTTTTATTGAATCCTGAAAGGTTTTATTTGTACGACTTATTCCCTTTTTGAAATAATCGATTAAGTTGCATTCACGATGTGCACTACTCACCAGTGGCGTACCTAGGGATTGGCAGGAGTGGCTTTCACCAGGGGTGCAATAGCGAGAGGGCGGAAATTCGACAAGATTATTTCCAAATAATATTATGGTACTTTAGTAAAACACTAGAATGTCATCGAAGGTAGGCTACAATCACGTTTTTGAAGCTTTAATTTCGATAAGTTTCCGGTAAGTGCCTCGAATTTCTCCTCATCCTAAAAGCAGTTAAAATAGTCTTCTAAAACTGTTTCTTAAAAAACGCTTCGAACATTTTTTTGGGTGAACCTCCCGCCCCCTCTCCCTTAAAAGGGTCGAAGGGAATCTATAATTTAGTTTTTAGAGTTTGAATTTGAAAAATATTCGGGGGAGGGCTCCCAAATCTCTTCTTTCCCCAACATCAATCATTGCCAAAGACCGTCTAAACTGCGTTTTTAGCCTACTTACCCAGTAAAAGTCAGAAAAAAATAAAATAATTAAATAAATATCGAAAAATTAAAAATTGGAAAGTAGGGTATTGAGATGGGGGGGAAAATGTTTGTCGGTCTGTCTGTCTGTCTGTCCCCCCTAATAACTTTTGAATGAACAGTCCGATTCGAATTTTTTTTTTTTTTGTTTGAAAGATCTCGGCGGGGACACCTCATTCCCATATTTCACTTTTTGATTTGAACCATTTTTTGCTCAATTTTGAACAGTTCAAAAAAACTTAACATTAGCGCCTACGGGGATATTCAAGGCAATTCCGAACTGTGAGGCGAATTTGCTTCAAACAAACTTTGTAGGAAAAAGATTTTGATGAAAATCTTGTATATAAAATATTTTTTGATTTGAACAGTTTTCCGTTCAATTTTGAACAGTTTAAATCCCTTAACAATAGCGCCTACGGATAAACTGAAAGTCAATGTAGATTCCGTACTTGAAGGCGGATTTACTTCAAACAAATTTTGTTGGAAATAACTCTTAACGCCAAATTCCAGACTTCGATTCCGAGAATTTAGGGGCACTTGACTCCGACTCCGACTCCTGTGCCCGACAATTAATCGGACTCCGACTCCCCGACTTCGATTCTGACTTCGTAGCTTTGGCAAAAATTTATACACGGAGGACAAATGACTGACTCCGATTCTTAAATATTCGACTCCGACTCCTTTATCTCAAAATGAGATTGTCTCCGACTCCGACTCCGCAGCTACGGTTTTAACTGTGAAATAATTATTGTTGATATGACTTGTTTTTATTTTTACGCTAAAGTTTCAATTTAGGTACTCAGTTTTTGGCGAATAAACTCGAAGTCATTTATGTTTCTACATAAAAATATGCGCAGACGATATTTTTTTTTTTGAGAAAGAAAATTATTTCTTTAAGACTCTTGACATTTTATTGTTTTTTTTGGTAAGTGCATTAATTAATTTAAAAAAATGTTTTTGGCAACAGGGGAAAAAGAAACGATTTTTTTCTTTGATATGATGTATTTATTTTAATGAGCTTATTAATTTTAATTATTATTTTTTCGTTTTGAAAGCTGTTAAAGATTTTTTTTAATGGAAAAAAGTGTATTAGCTGCTTTGTTTAAAAGTTGCTTCTATTTTATTTGTCCGTTTTTTTTTTTTCAATTTACGCATCTAATTTTTTTAGATGAGTGAGGAATATTTTATTCCTAGAAATCAGCTTAAAGTATTTTAAAAATATGATTGAAAAAATTTGCGATTTTAGCTATTTTTGAGAATATTGATCAGGTACTAGAAAGCAGTATGGGTATACGGCAAAGTAGGCTCGACAGAACTTCTCGTTAAAGATAAAATTTCCAAATTTTTAGGAAAGTCAAAACCCCGACCCCCTTATTTCTCAGCGAATATATAACTTACAATAAAGCTCATATTGATGGTATTTAGATTTAGATTTCTTATGACTCCCTTTTCCCTCCTAAACCAGAAACTGAATCCCACTCTCAATCTCTCTGTACCTTATCTATACGTTTGAAAAAATTAAGGAGTCACCGAGAATTCACCCCCTCAGTTTTTTGCTCTTACGACGACTCTGCCTGAAATAAGGCACCGAGTAAAGTTTTACTTTTTTAAACTTGTTTTAATTTTCTAAAACACAAAATCCGAAGCAGTAATTTAAACTAATTAACTATTTACAGCATATTTAAAAAAAAATTCAGCACGAACAAAAACTTACGAACGAAGCTGACTAAAAGTCACAACAGAAAAGAATAATAATCTACAGAGACTTACGATTAAAAAATATTTACACACTAAAATGTTTTACCAATTGAAACGATACCTGCAGCTCTGGAAATAGTTTTACAACAACTGTCGTCGCTTAAATTTGTTGTATGAAAAGCGATCGGGAGGCAGACACTCCTTTGTTACTTTTCTTTCATCTGGTGCCTGAGGACAGCGCTGTAAAAAAAAAAACTGTTTCAAGCAAAGCTAGTTTGCTGTCTACATCTTTAACATATCGTCGCCTCAGAGCAACAACAGGATATTTTACTGTTATTTCAGGGATTGGATGTCTTACTGTTTCTCTGAGACGACGATATAGAAAAGTTACATAAAATCCTCCCCCCTCCCCCAAAAAAAAAAAGAAATTCAAAAAGTATACACTTTTTCTTATGGTTTCGGTCAGATTTTCTTTTTTTTTTTTGTTTGTTTTTCAAACAGTCATTTTCACAACTCAAATGAATGAACTTTACAACAGATTACAAAGTATTGTCGCAGATTGAGGGTGGTGTCACGACCCTCATGCTTCCCCCTCCCCCCTGTACATCCATCTCTTTATGTAATGCTCAAAAAAAATGTCAAAAAATATTTTCTTTTTCCTATGGTTTCAATCACGTTTTTTTGTTTTTTCAAGCAAACATTCAACCAGGCCCGTGTCCAGAATTTCATAAAGGGAAGAGTTTTGGTTTCAATGTTTTTTCATTCTTACCTGCTGCACTGGTAGAAAAACACAACAGTGGGTTTAATTATTCATTTCTGTTAAATGGGTACAATGAGAGGCAAAGCTGTGGGGGGGGGGGAGGTTCCAAATTCACAGAAGATGTGGTTTTATGCAATGTTACCAATTCTATTATTTATTTTATTTTCAATAGAACATTATTTTTATTCAATCCCTGTTTCTCGTACGGTTAAATTATATATATTTTCTTAAATAATAATTTAAAATAATAACTGAAAAACAGTGGTGCAACTAGAAAATAGTTTTAAGGCGGGTACATTGTAAAAAATTTTAATCAGATAAGGGGGCCAGGGGTAATCCCCCAAAACAAATTTGAAATTTTTAACACTAAAAATGGAATTTTAGACGGTCTTTGACTCCGAGGAAATTTGAATAAATTAAAGGCATGAAATACGATTATAGGCCAAATTTTTTTACGTTAGAAATAGGGATAGAGCTCAAGGACGTTTTTTTTTTTTCCTTGAAAAATAGATACAAATGAAGTTCTCCCCCCCCCCCCTTTCAAATTTTCAAAATTTAAGTTCCAAAAACGCAATTACGGACAAACTTTGAAGATTTTTATGGGAATTGGATTCTGGTGCTGTCCCTTGGATTTTTTTTTTTTTTTTTGAATATATAAGGCCTAAAAACCTCAGCAGTATTCTAAGTTATTCTGAGGAGGAGTTCAGAAGCTAATCCACTTAAACTTTTCGTAAATGTTGTTTAAAAAAACCTAATTTTTGATGATATTAAAGGAAGATGGCTTGCCCGTTTTTTAATTTTATTTATTTATTTTTTTGTAATTGGAGTAAAAAAAACGCGGTTATGAGACCATATTTAAAAACATTTGAGCCCTTTTAAAACTGCAACAAAACCAAAACTAAGTTTAGACGATTTTTGAACGCAATTTTAAGCGATGATGTTTCGAGGCATTTTCTGGATTTTTTGCGAAAAACTAGAAAAAGGAAAAAATTGTCGCAATACTTTAAAGAGAATATATTTTGTTTGTGACTTCTCTTTGGTTTTTTATTATGGTTTCTTCCTCAATGGGCGGGGTTTAACCCCTAAAACCCTCGCCTTGGACACGGCTCTGCATTCAACTACTGTCCCCACGGGCTTGTCCTTCCCCCCCCCCCCCCCCCCCGTATCCGCCATTGCTTATATCTCCTCTACGCTTTAGAAAAACAAGACTGGTTTTGCTTCGTTTTAAAAGACAACGTAACAGCTTCTTTCCCCCTAGGACGTATGAGCCTAGAAATTTTCAATTTTCTGTCCTCTAACTTAGAGTTAGACTCTAACTCTAACTAAAGGTCGTTTCGGGGGAACGCCTACTTCTCATTTTTTCTTTGGTTTAAGCAATTCTTACTATTAGATTACTGGTCAGCCTATTTTTTTCTGTGCTTCTTAGCATTCATAACCAACTTCAACAGAAAAAAAAATATCCTCCTACTGTCACTATCTCATCTACGCATTTAGGCTCGAAATGACGGAAGCAGTACTAGCTTGACTAAAATAGTTTCTTTTTTTCATTCCTTCCGCGTTCAACCGATGAAGTGCGGGCGTGTAAACTAGTGCGTAATCTCAAAGTCTGACCTAGGGCTTAAATAGAGGTTAATTCGGGTTTGGCTACGCCACTGAAAATAATAAATGTGTTGTTTTGAACAAAATTGTGCAGCACCGTTAATTACAAGATAGGATAATGGTTTCCCATCTCAATAGTAGATGGCAGCACTAAAACTAATTGCCTCTTGAAGCACTAAACTGCCAGGCTCGTTATTATAGTAGGGGGGCATACTACATTCCGTGGGAAATTTCGTGAGGAAATTGTGAGACCAACTTTAATATATTCCTTATGGTCTGTGTAACTATGCCTCACCGGGTGTTTTGCTTGAATTTGTGTCAGACGGCCTGTATGACGTCATCAATCCAAGATGGCGGCTTTAATGAGTTTTTGCAATTATGAGTCAATTTTTGGGTATTTTTTGATAATTTTCTGGTGAATTTATTTGATTAATATTCTATTCATCTTCTTATTATAAATTAAAAACAAAATATTTAATTTTTTTGTTTATTAACTCATTTTAAAAAAAATGTGATAAATCTTTTTTTTTCACTTTGGCTCTCGGAATTAGCTGTTTTAAAAGTACCTCGGGTGAACTTTCACAGTTGAAAATACTTTTAATTTTCAGGTTAAGATCACTAAACATTAGTACAGTCGAGCCTCGTTAATTCGAACACGATTATAACGAACTACTGCTAAAGCGAACTACACTTGCGATCCCCGTCCTTCTGTTGAAAATCACTTAACAGACCTAACACTATTGTTTTTCGGCTAAAACGAGCTACTGTTGAGACAAATTCACTTTGAAGGTCCCTTTGAGTTCCCCCTGTTGTTGACCCCTTGAATGGTTTGACTGTATAATCGTTTGACAGAATTCTAATAACCTGTATACCCCCTGACCCCCTAAACTCTTTGACCGGATATGAATATCGTACATTGGGGGTGTTCTAAGGAATTTGTAGGGAGAGTATATGAAAAAGCTTCTGCGTAGAGAAAGTATTGCTACAAATTCTGTAAATAGTAATTATTTTTTTATGATTAATTTGTCATAATCTAGTTAAATTTGGCGTTTATTAAATCGACTTTCATCTAAAATGATTGTAGTAACGTTACCTGTAAATAGTTTCTTGTAATGAATATACAGCCCCCGTACATTCGGCTGAAGTATACGGCCCCCTCATTTCTGAATGATAAAATTTGTGAATGGAAAGAAATAAGATAACGGTCTACGATTTTCGAGAAGGATTTGGAATAATGAGGAAACTTTTCGATGTTTATAAATAGTCGCCGCATGATAAAAAGTCAGTCTCAATTGAGAATTTGTACTGAGTGTGTATTAGCTCTGTTTATTGCGAGGCATTTCGCTGTGTTGTTTTTCGTATTTGGATGAAAATACGTGTATAACAGTTGAGTTTACGGTGTTGATTGATATTTGCTTAATTGCTGATGATTAATTTAACAGTTGTTAACGATTTTTCCTGTACATAGTGTAAATAAAACTCCTGTGTTTTTCTCAAGAACTGTGTCGTCATTTCAAGAAAGTGGAAGTCGAACCGGATCCGTAATAGTATTGTTTCTCGGTTCGTTGGTGAATATTCTGCAAATCTTCAAGTACGCTTATTTTTTCCTTAACTTATCACTGCTATTTTATTCACGATTTCTTCTCTCCCAGAAACTCATTTACAAGTTTTTTGCCTCTATCTTCGAAAAAAACAAGGCTACAAATTAATTATAAACTATGCATTTTTTGTCAGATTAAGAATAAGTGCCCATTAGTTAAACCCATTAGTTAAGATAAAGTGTTAGAATGTATCAAGAAGAGAGTAGAATGGAATGACAAAGAGTATATACATTAATTACTGAACAATTAACGAATGTGACCGTAGAATTGAAAAATGAAAATCGCATCATGGCATGCAGGATGCTAAGAGAAGTGCACTCATAAAGCAACCATGGACAGAAGTGAGAGATTTCACGAAATGGATAAGAATAAACTATATTGTTCTACTTCCATTCATGAAGACAATGTTGTAGGCTACACACAACGAGATCCAAAATTGTCGTTGGTGACAAAAATAAGTGGTTTTTCTGCCTCGGAAAAGGCGGTGTAAGAAAACCATTGATGGCGATAAAAAGATTCTGCTGGTGAGCAATTAAAAAATGCCATTGAAATTTCCAAAAATGAAACTTTCAAAATAAAACTCAGTGATTGTACAGGTCCAGGAGACCCTCAGGCAAAGAACATTTTACACCATAACTATTGCTGGACAAAATATGTATTTAATGTTTTACGAAAAAATTGCGATCTTGATGCAGTAACCAAGTCACAAGACATTATTTCTAATAAAGCAACAGACGTAGAATTCCTGTGTGCATTAAATGATTTTCTTGTTCAGGGAAATGTTACTACAATAGCAGACCTTGAAATGAATTATCAGTCAATTGCAAATAAAAATTTAAGAAAAAATAAAACGCAAAAAGAAATTAAAAATCTTATTCAAGAAGAAATTGATGACGCTATACTTAGTAATCCAAAAAGTTTAAATGAGTCGCAACGCGTATCTTTAAAGGAAACTGCAGATATTACCCTATCTAATGCAAAAGATTATTTTATAGACATTGGAAAAAACATGACTATCTTTGAAGTTGCAAACATTTTACGCAAAGCAGTTTTATCTGATCAGAAATGGACATTTACAGGATCTTTTGAACAGAATCAGATCATGATACCGTTCCAATCGATATTGATCAGTTTTTTAAATGGTGCTGCAACGGAAAATTCGAAATTAATTCTATTTCTGAGGTGCAGGACAATATCGTGCTGAATAAAGCTAAAAGACTGTCACACATATTCATGTATAAAATATTCCGTACCAAGCTTCGAAAGAAACTGTTCATCGACATGCTCGAGATATTCCTTTGCAAGTTGGTGTTGGCCTTACTATGTACTCTGTTACCCGAAGCAAATATATAATTGATTTTTTGCATAAACTATGTGTTTCGATTGATTATGCTGAAGTTCTACGTTTGGAAACATAGGAAACAAATGGGTTAATAAGGCGCATGGATGATAGTGACGGGATGTATATTCCTCCTGATTTGAAAAAGGCAAGATTTTTATTTTGTGCTGCAGATAACATTGATTTCTTTGAAGATACATCTTATGGGAAGGGTACTTTGCATGGCGTTGTAATGGTACTTTATCAACAGAAAAAAGACTCGGATAGACAAATTCCACTTTCTCTTACCATACCTTCAGCATCCCGTTCCCTTTCGACATTACCTCAGTCCCTGACTGAAATAACGTCCTGTAAAATTGCAAAGACAAGTAAGCTCAAATGTTCAGCGTATGAGGAAGCATTAAAAGATGAGAAAACAAAGAGAGATAATAAAGGCATTAAGACAGCATTAGGACCAGAAAAAAATCAAGGAATATTAGGACTCCATGCTCTGTCAGGATGTGATACAAAAGGTTTACTTGCTAAGAAAGGAAACCAACTTTTTGAAAAATTTATAAGACGGCAGACAAAAATACTATTGATGCTCTGAGTCATCTGGGGTCAACCGAAGAATTTAATACAAACGATAAAGTTGCTATTGAAGGATTTATTTGCTCCTTGTATATGCCGCTGACCAAGATTTCAGATATCGGAGACCTTCGTTGGTTAATCTTTTCCAAGCAATAGGCTCAAAATAAAATTTTGTTTCATGCAAATGCAAATCTTAAAACATTGCATGCACTGAACTTTGTATGTGTGGAGGTGATGAGAACTTATGTGAAAAGCACAGCCAACAAAGCGATATTGGTGACACTTAAGACCTGTTTGTTTACTTTTAAATCTATATTTTTGAATTAAAATCAGAATTTAAATAATTTGTTCATTACTTAGAGCACAAAAAATGTAAATAATAAAATTGTCATTGCTTCCGAAATTAAGTAACGGAAGTTGTAAATTTTTTCTACATTAAAAAAAATAATAAAAAAAAAGCTTCTTATAACCCCAAAAACACGTGTATGCAAATAATTTTACAGGTTTTTTGGAATAATAAATTTGATTTTTATTGTACAAGCTTCCCAAAATATTTTTAACTGCTATTGTTTACTAAAAAAGTTCATAAAATCTGCATCGAAAATCAGAAATAACAAAATAAATAATTTATTTTATACAGATAATTTGTTTTTAAATTTGAAATATAATAGTATTAAAATGTTAAATATATAATAAACGTTGAATAAATTTCATAATATGCCTTAAAAATGAGTCAAAACCGAAAATTTTCATCAGTATCTAGTGCAGCCGCCATCTTGGATTAATGACGTCACACAGGCCGTCTGACACAAATTCAAGCAAAACACCCGGTGAGGCATAGTTATATAGGCCATAAGGAATGCATTAGAATAGGTCTCACAATTTCCTCACTAAATTTCCCACGGAGGGTCTTTTACCCTAAGTATGCAACTGGACTATTACCCAATGATGCTTATTTAAATAAAAACTATATATAATAAAAATAAAAAAAAGAGGGGGGGGGGGCGGCTTTAATTTATTTTTGACAAATTCAACCTTTTACAACCAAACTGCAGCCAGGTGACCACTCGATGTTCTTAAAAGTTATAATTTTGCACAAATATTGGTTTTCCTTTTCAGATTTTGCGTTCAAGTATTTTTTTTAAATTTATTTAATACGCCATCCTTTTGTACATAGTCAACAATGCGTTCAAGTATTGCGATAAAAATACTTACCGCTGATCCAGAAGAGGGATTTAACCCCTTTGACAAGACTAAAGAGAGTTCAAAACTGCGTTTTCAGGCCTTTAATTTTGGAAAGTTTTCGGTTCATGGTTCCCAATCCCTGCAATCCTCCATAATATCACTAAAAGTAACTTAAAATTGCATTTTAGAATTTTGATTTCGAAAATTGACGGGAAGGCAGCGACCGCTTACCCACCCCTTATCCGTCGTACCAAACACATTCCAAAATCATGTTCCTGAAACTTCGATTGCAAACAATTTTCCGTTTGAAACCTCTTTTCCATGTCTAACGTTGCCAAAGAGAACTTTAACATGTGTTTTTAGAAGATAAAGCTCCTGAATGTCCATCTCCTTCCCACAACCTCACTCAAAGAAAATTTGTAATGGCGTTTTTGAAGTCATATTGTCAAAAATTTGTGTCCCCCGAACCCACTCTTCTCCTGCAGTGTCTCATCAAGCGTAGGTCTTACAACTTCAAAAAAACTCCGAGTGAGAGCAACCACCTCCTCCCCTAACATGTCTACGTGAATCCCAAAACTGCATTTTTAAAACTTTAATATCAAAAATTTTCCGGCTACAGTCCCAAATGCGTTTTAAGGGGTTTCCGGGGGAGCGTCCGTGCAAACCAAACCTTTTCCCTAATGACACTACCAAATACAGCCTGAAATTGCGTCTTTTGAAATTGTGCCAAAAATTAGATACCGAACCCAGTGTCAGTTTGACATGGATTTCAGAAAATTAAAAATGCTCCTAGATCTGCTCCTCCCCTACAAAAACAATCATATGGGCTCTTCTGGCCCTCAGAGCTAGTGAAGAGTGACTGGTAGTTCACATTACTATTTTGTGTCCAACTTTAGGGCCAACACACACACCAACACCATTGCACACACCCACACCTATACACACGCAGTGACGGCGATCGGCGATTGGAGCTTATAAGTAGGGGGGAAGGGCAAAAAAAAAAAAAAAAAAAAAAAGATCTAACAGCCATAGGGGCAATTCCATGAAACTAGAGACATCACAGTTAAAAAAAAAACTTCCTTGTATCAGTAATTTTTTTCTTTCATATGAGGTAAAAAAGACTATTTTCATAAAACTATGCGAAAAAAGTTATCAGTACATTTTTTATAAGTTTTGTAGGCAAATTTTGACAACACTTCTCATTGCCCATGTGTCGTTGCATTAACGATTCTAATAGTTTTTTTTTTTTTTTTTTTCATTTAGGAAATTAATTGTTGTGTCTACAATCTTATTTTTTCTTGAAATGTGGTTTATCTAGGAAAAGATTAGACCAACAAAGAAACTTTAAACTCTTATAATTGTCTTGTAGCAAATGTTTTTAAACTAGGGCACATACCCCAATGTAACATCAGTCACAAAATTGTATAAAAGTTTGCATTGCTTGAACAAAAACAAACCCAAGTTTATAAAATGTCATATTCTCTTCATTTATGATGATATCTTTAGTATTAAACCCTTAAATATTTAGAAATAGTTGAATTTAATTATTTAAAACTTATTTAAAGTATGTAACATCAGTCACATTTCTGTTTTCGTTAATAAACCTCAAACAAATTGCACAAATAGCATTGACTGCTGCAGAAAGGCAAAAAAAGAGGCGATATAAATTAAGAAATTAAGGAAAACATGAAACTCACAAAAAGTAAAACAAAGTAGAAACTAAAAAGCGTGGATGATAAAAAATAAATAAAATAATTTTTAAAAATCTAGCATAATTACCATAGTTGGTTTAGAATAAAATTAAAAAGAGAAATTAGGTGAAGAATTAGAACAAGTATCGAACGAATTTGAAGTATTGAAGTCCCAGGTTTAAATTAGCAGCTGCATTGCCCCACTTAAAATGATGAAACCCCATGGTAAAATATGTCATTTAAAGCGCTCTTTGTTATACCTTCACAAAAGAAAACAGCTTTGTAAAAAATTTTCTGGCATGAAATTTGATCAACAGATACTCCTAGTTCTTCATGCAGTACGTTTGAATAAAAGTGCTATATCATCGATACAGAAATATTTCTAAATCTCACAGCTTCATGCAAATTTCAGAGCTATGACCATCCGACTTACAATCATGTTATAAAGAGTTATATTCGAGTGATACTTTTTTTAATTCGAAATCTGTATTAGGTGTTTAGCAACGACCCTTTTTTTTTTCACAGTAAAGGAGGGAATCACTTCCAGCAGAACATGTTCCAAAATTGTTGACTGCAAATGGAGAACGGATTCTTGAAGAATATGAGAAACAATTGTATCACGAGAAGTTAGATGCATTGAAACTGAAAACGAGGAGTATATAGTAACTGTCAAGATTCAAGCAGTAAAACATTGGAAACAGCCTGTCAATGTGGATGAAATTTATTATTCAGATGAGAAAGGTTAAAATATTTATCACACTAGATGTAGTGAAGGCAAGCTGACTTTTTATTTTGTGAAATACATCAGAAATATAACTTTTAAAACTTTTATAAATGAGCTTTTCTAGTATTTTAAATACAATTTTACAATTTTAAATGTTAATTTTATTTTCAAGGAGAAATAATTTATAATTACAGCAATTTATTGCAAATGTAACATCAGTCACAAAATCTTTGTATCATCAGTCACGGGTGTTAAATAATTTTTATACTTTTAGTTTTTAAGTTATTTCAATAAAACAAAGTGTTTTCATCAAGTCTAAAACCTCTATTTTAAGGGGGAAGAAATCTGTTTAGGTTTTACGTTATTAGTTTGAAGAGAATTTCAAATTATACATTAGTCACTTTTCCCAATGTCTCTTCTGCGTAACATCAGTCACGTTTTTTTATTCCCCTTAATTTCATACAAACTATTTTCCCTCAAGTCTGAAAACAAGTGTGGGGGCAGTGATGTACCCTATCATGATAATTTAGATCAATTTCAGAAGAAACAAATTTAATTTCAAGACAGTGCTGAATTTATAAGTTAAAAATAGAGTCAAATTGTAACGTCAGTCACCGTGGACATACCCATAGGTACTTTTAGTGGCAGCAAATAAATAAATAAAAAAAAGGTAAAAATTTTTGTTAGAAATGATTTTGAGAAAATTGAAGCAGATCAATAGAAATTGATGTAAGTCAAACATTTTGATTCACGTTTTCTCTAGATTTTGATGAATTTTGTACACATAATTCATCATAACTTTCCCCGTGTAAATACTCAGACATGAATGGGGTCGTTTCCGAAACTTAAAAGTATTTTTTTCTGAAAGAGCATGCCTAAAAAACATAGGATCTGACCTTTTTTAAATAATTTGACGATCTTTAAAAAAAATATTTTAATCGTTGCACAGATTCAATTTCGTTTTTTACGCTTTTGCACATTGCATCACAAGTGATGAAACGCGATTCACTGATGCCATTAGCGTAGAGCGCATTACTTAATTTGCATCCCCTGCTCGCGTGTATTGGCAACGATATGGTTGATAGTAAGCGTAGAGCGCAATATTTAATTCACTTCTGAGTATCATAGCGTGGAAACGCGGCAGCAAGCGTAAGCTTTCAGCGTGAATTAGGCGTCAAAGTTCATCACTTGTGACGGCATAAAGACCACGCTTTGTTTGAAAAATCGGAAATTTAAAAAAAATAATTAAAAATTAAACGTTTTGGAAACAAATGATTTTCTTTGCTCCATGTTATTATTTCTGCTCAATCTATCAACTTCAGTGACTAAAAGTAGTATTTTTGACTGATGGAAACAACGCCATCAGACTTACATTATTTACTCCGAAGTATTTTAAAGTGTGACAAACACTTGGTAATAGTTTTATTAAACAAGTAAGGCTTGTTTAAGTAAAGCAATTTGTTTACTAATATCTAAAGAATGAATACATAAACTAAAAGTTATTGCTTGTGCTAAATAATATTTCCCAAACAGATACACAAAGTAAAACAAGCATTATGTTCTGAAAATTTTAACCTTTTTTCTTTTTCCTATAGTTTCCAGTTTCGGCTCCTAAATCAGAAAATAAAATTAAAAAAATAACCATAGAAAGTGGAGGGAGAGGGGAGGTGTTCACTCCCCTGAATTGCCGCCACATCACACTTGCACGCCTAGATATATATACACTGCTCGACATTGAAAATGCACCACCAAGAAGAAGTGGTCAGAAAGTGAGGAAACTTGGAAAAAAGACAGAGATAGCAAGGAATAATAAATGATCAATGATTTCAAAATGATAGGCAGAATACAGAAGGAGAACGGCGTCGGCTCAGTAGGATGTAGGACCACCGCGGACAGCGATACACGAAGAAACACGTCGAGGCATAGAATCAATAAGGGTGCGGATGGTGTCCAGAGGGATGGCTCACCATTCCATTTCAACCATTTGCCACAGTTTGTCTTCTAAACGAGGCAGGGACAGAGTCCATTCTGTCCGTCGCTCTAGTCCGGCAGTATACTAAACGTTGCTGTCTATGTTGTTGGGTCAATGGCAGTCTTCTTAGCGGACGCCGTGATTGAAGACCACGTGCGACAGAACGACGGGAAATGGTTCTGGTTGACGCGGGAACATTCAGGGTATCTTGCATCTGCTACAGAATCGAGGAACAAGTGACTTGTGGGTCGGCAACAGCTTGTCGGTGGATGCGTCGATCCACGCGTTCTGATGTCACTCAGGCTGTCCCTGCACCCCTCAATCTTACCACATTTCGTTGTTCCAACCATCTTCGGCTCAGCCAATGCACCGTGCTCGTATCCATGTGGGTATCAGCTGCGATTTGACGTACAGACCAACCCCCCCCCCCCTTCTCAGTCCGATCACCATACCCCTCATAAAATCGTCTATCTGCTGGAAGGCCCTTCGTTGATGGCGACCTTGCATTCTTTCGTGTTACACGTATCCTCCAAGACAAAAACAAATTTCTTCGATAATTCTCCAGCCAAAAATAACGATACGAATATTGCCCATTCTGCAAGTTCCTTCCCTTATATCTTCTTCACGTGCGTCGGAGAGCTGCGCATTTCACATCATTTACATAACTCAGTGATGTACGTCTACTCTAAAATTTGCATAAATTTCTGAACACTCCTTCTTGGTGTTGCATTTTCAATGTCGAGCAGTGTATACACACAAACACGACACTCGTAATTGCGATTTGCATAATTTAATTTCAAGATGCCAAAGGTTCAAAAATTTTTATGTAAGGGTTTTTGCTTAGCTCCCTCAAAGATGTTATTTAAAAAATTAATTTTACCTGAAAGAAATTGATTCAATAAAAGATTTCAAAGCTTATAATTCAAAAAATGTCTTTCCTTCGTTTTCTTTCCCTTAAATCAAAGTTTTTTTGCTATTTGTTTTGTTAGGCAATTATGTTTTACAACTTAAGACATAGGTTTTGCTATTTAAGAAATGATCTTAGAGAAAAAATATCTGCACAATCATGGAAAAAAGTAGGGAAAAAACATACGATTTCCGATATTTTTACAATTTAAAAAAAATATATATATTTTTAAACGCAGAAAGATCCACCTCTAGTTATGTTATCAGATTATATTGAATAATGAACGAACAAACAAATTCTAAGATCTTCTCTACATAATATAAAATGAAGTCTCCAAAAAACGTCTGTTTGTTTGAACACGCAAAACTCGAGAACTACCCGGCCGATTTCGCTGAAATTTTCAGTTTGTTCCGTTAAGTCCTGAAAAGGTTTGCAGACCAGTTCGAAAACAATTCGACGAATCATTCTTTTTTTATTCCAATTTAGGCCCAATTTTCACATAGATTCCTGAATATGGCGGTGAAAAGTTACTTGCACATATTAATATTATATATCGTTCTAAAGAGCAGAATTTTCCGCGTTCTACGCAATTTGTTTCAATGATCTAACTTAACTACGGCGGGAGTTATTTACGTTTTTAGCTCGAATTTGTTTAGGCTTAGCTGAACTTTAGGTAGTACTTTCTCCATTAAATTTATCAATAAAAAAAATATGGAAAGTGAAGGAATTATCCCACAGTTTTCTTTTTGACACCATTGGAAAAAGCGACATTTTTTTCACCAGACCTAACTCGACCTTAGGTTGAAAGTTTAACCCTCTATCTTCATTAGAAAAAAAGTTACAAGCGAATCAAATGAAGTTCAAAAATCTGTTTCCTATTCAAGTTTTTAACCATTTTCTTTTGCGTTTCCACGGTAACGCTTTTTGAATCCATTGTTTATTTCCATCTTTCTCATTTTTAGCCTACTTTCCCAGTAAAAATCAGAGAAAGAAGAAAAAAAAGCATGAAAGAAGGCTTAATACATCTTAAAAATATCCCGAAAAACAAAAAAAGTCAAAAATAAATAAAATAGTTAGATAAATATTGAAAAATTAAAAATTGGAAAGTAGGGTATTGAGATGGGGAAAAATGTCCGTCGGTCTGTCTGTCTGTCGGTCTGTCTGTCTGTCCCCCCCTAATAACTTTTGAATGAATAGTCCGATTCTAACAATTTTTTTTTTGTTAGAAAGATCTCGGCGAGGACATCTCACTCCCATAATTCATTTTTTGATTTGAACAATTTTTCGTTCAATTTTGAACAGTTCAAAAAAACTTAACATTAGCGCCTACGGGGAAATTCAAATCAAAAATAAATCTTGAACTTAGAAGCGAAGTGGCTTCAAACAAACTTTGTAGGGAAACACTTTTGATAAAAAACATGTATCGAAAATATCTTTTTGATTTGAACAAGTTTTCGTTCAATTTTGAACAGTTCAAATCTCTTAACATTAGCGCCTAAGGGGAAACTGAAAGTCAATATAGATTCTGAACTTAAAGCCGGATTTACTTCAAACAAACTTTTTTGGAAATAGCTCTTGACGACCTACTCCCGACTCCGACTCCGAGAATTTAGGGGCACCTGACACCGACTCCGACTCCTGTTCCCGACAATTAATCGGACTCCGACTCTGACTTCGTAGCTTTGGCAAAAATTTATACACGGAGGACAAATGACTGACTCCGATTCTTGGATATTCGACTCCGACTCTTTTATCCCAAAATGAGATTGACTCCGACTCCGACTCCGCTGCTGTGGTTTTAACTGTGAAATAATTATTGTTGATATGATTTGTTTTTATTTTCACGCAAAAGTTTTAATTTAGGTATTTAGTTTTCGGTGAATAAACTCGAAAAATATGCGCAGACGATTTTTACTTTCTTCTATATCTAATATATAGAAGAAAGTATTGGATTCGTGCAAATTTTCGAATTTCGAATTTTGACGGATTCGAACGTTTTGAGGTGTGCTGAGTCCATTTCGACCATTTTTGGAAAATGTCTGTCTGTCTGTGTGTGTGTGTGTATGTATGTATGTGTGTGTGTGTGTGTGTGTGTATGTATGTGTGTCACGTCTGTGTGTGACCAGTTTTTTGTGGCCGCTCTACAACAAAAACTACCGCATGAAATCGAACGAAATTTGGTACACATATGTGCCCGTATGTGAACTTGTGCCCATTGGTTTTTGGCGCGAATTCCTCCAAGGGGGGTGGAGCAATGGGACGTTTTTCGAGTTACGCGTGCTTGCTATTCCTCAGGAAGTAACTGGCGGAATCAAACAAAATTTGGTCCATATGTTGGTATTAACAGGAACAGGTGCTGATTCAATTTTGGTGTCAATAACTCAAACGGGGGTTGAGCTGTAGAACGTTTTTTGTCGTCAATTGTGACTGCTGTATCTCAAGAAATAATGAACGGAATGAAAGAAAAATTTATCGGCAAGTAGCCCTTAGTGGGTATAAGAACTGATTTTATTTTTGTGTCAACAGCTAAAAGGGGGGTAGCGCAATCACCCGTTCTTTTTTTCCATTTTGAGTGCCCTATCTCAAGAAGTAATACTACGTTCTGGTTGAAATTTGGAATATATGTGAATCCATACGTAAACAGGCTTTGGTTCAATTTTGACGCCAATCGCTGCAAGAGGTGTTGATTTTTTTTTTTTTTTTTTTGCGAATAAAAATAGCTTTATTAATGCAACAATAAGAAAGATAAATCGTAATAGATTGTCGTCTGCGTATTTCTCGTGATTTTAATTGTATGGAAATGATCGGAAATATTGCATAAATCCACATCCTAGACCTTTCGCGAACTGCTTTTCCCTGATTGGCTATCTGCTGGTGAAGTAATCCGGTGACGTTTAACATATAACCGAAAATGTCACTTCCGGGCTGCGGACATTCTGTTTTAAATGTTATCTCTACGAAGAGGAAAGTGAGGTCTATATGTGTGGAATTTGAAAAGGTTTAATCCATTTATGCGGTTTAAAAAGCACTTATTTCAATACCAGGTTAGTTGAAGTATCAAATGCATTCAGTGTTATATTCATTTTAGGTACAGATTTTATTGGAGAATTAGATAAAGTTTTGTTTACGTTCGCGTAGTGTATCATTGAGCCACATTGCATGTGTTGTTACTGTTATTCACTATTTGAATTAATGAAACTATTTCGATATTAGATGAGTAAAAGTCACCAAAAAATCCGTATTTCACGAAATTTATGGGGTTTTTTTTTTTCGGTTTTTCAGAACAATACAAATGTTTGTTTACATTCGTTAAGGTGTAGTGTTGGTGTTAATTCTGCCTCTTTTTTAAAAAAAATTCTGCATATTTCAACTTAGTTAGCTTTTCAACTTAGAAGCTTTTCATGACATTTCATAGTATGTTAAAGCATCATATGCAATGCGTATATTATAAAATTTTGTTTATAATCACTGATTGAACCACCCTGTTCCACGTTGTGTTGTTGCTATTTCTCTCGTGAAACAAATTCATTACACATTTTTCACTTAAAAAAGCTATTCACTTTGAGATTAAGTATACCTTTTTCCCTAATTTTAATGTTTTTTATTTTTTAAACGAGCTAATGTTTGTTTATGTTTGTAGTACAGATAACATCCTTCTACGTTATAACGTTTGCTGGTACCGTTTATTCTACTGGTATTAAATTCTTTCTGGAATTTATTCGTCTTTAATTTTATTCTTATGGTTCAAAGTAAGTTTAAATAACAAATGCAAGCTATTGTCTATGTTCACTGAAATACCATATTCGGTGTTGTGACGCATCAATTTTCATTAAGCACAGCAGGTTTACCTTACATTAAAATCCATTTGCATTGGTAATCAGTCAGTCAGAGTCAACAAAGTGAACTGCATTTTATTCATTTTATGTACTTCTTTTGTTTTTGAGATTAAGACAAGTGTTTGCATTTGTTGAACCGATATCTGCCTGTCCTGTGTTATTTCATTTATCACCTTATTTTCTGCTGTGATTTTATAGTATTTTTTAGACATTAATTCCACTACCTCTTGAACAAAGTTAAAGCCTGGGCTCAAAAATCATATGTGTGACTTGTTCATGCTCATAGCATGTAAAATTTTAAATTGAGACGTTTAATAAATATCAATAAAGGAAAAGTTGTTGTTGGAGCTACCCATAGTTAATGATACGCAAGAGCAGTACATGGATTCTGAAAGGTTAAAAACCTCAGTTCTAGATTACCTCCTCTTAATTTAATTTAAGAAAACTTTTAATTAGATGGAAGATGTTCACATAAAAGTTTTACTGATACCCGTTTCCAAAAGTTGGCACATATGCTAATAATATTTTCCCCCATGAGCAGCATTAGAAATCACTGGTTGTCCGCTGGTCCAACGCCAGTGAAAACTGTGTCGAACCTAAGCCCTGATTACCGAAGTGGCAAACTAGGCTGTTGCCTAGGACACCCAAAAGCCCTTAACTATTTTGGCTAATTGTTAAAATTGTATGGATTGACTCCAGAGGACCCCTGACAACCTAGGCCCCCCCCCCCTATGTCTTAATTAGGGGTCTTGGTCCCTGGTCCGACCACCATGGAATAGAGTTGAAGTCCGTGAGACTAAAGTCGGAGCAAACCTATCCTGGCAGCATTGTGAAGCCTACCTAATCATAGCATTGCGATGCTGTCGGGTTAGGCTTGCTCTAACAATAGTATTTGATGATCATCCGTAATTCAGAAATTTCATATTATTTACAGCTTTAATGTTTTATTTTTAAATTTGCAATAATTTCATTTGATTATATTTACGTAAATTTTTGTCAGATGAATTTTTAATTAAGCCAATCATAACTACATTTTGAAGATTTTACGAAAAATCAAAATTTAAGTAAAATGGTTGCAGTTAGGGATGCACCGGATACCCAATAACTATCCGGCTCATTTTTCTACTCTCCGATATCCGGCGATATCCAATCCGGCCGATCCTCTCGGGATAGGATATCCGGCAGATTTTTGCAGGATATCCGGCTGGTCATACGGTACTGTTGGGGTAGTTATCTGGTGTTGATGTGGGGGTTATCTGGTTTATATAATTGGGGTTTAATTATAAATTTTCAATTTTTGTTAAACCTTTCGGATTATGTAAAAACTTTCCATTTTTTCCTCCATTAATTTCTGCTAAAGCAAAATTAGCATATCCATCAATCCTGAGAATTCCAGCAAACTAGTAGTAAACAGTTTTTTGGTCCTCTCAGATTCAATGAGATGACATATGTCTCCAGCTTGGATATTCACTATTCGAGACTGATGAGTTAATAACAAGGACAAAACTGCACTCGATGTGCGTAATAACTAGTTTGTCAGTGTATTGCATGTATTTCTGACTTTGAGGTGATAACTTACTGTTTAACATTAACAATGTTTGTTTTTCACAGTAAAACTATCTTTGTACCAAACGCCACTTCTTTGAGGGTCATGGATCTGGACAAATTCTGGATTTTAGGGAATTCGCCTTAGTTATGAGTCCAGATAGAGTGATTTGTTTGCATAGGCCCAAGTTCAGGTGCAATGGGGGTCCAAAGTTGCTTATCTGGTTCCAGAAACTCAATGGTATTTTCTTTGGAATCATTTGTTTTTTAAAACCACTAGTAAACATTAAATTCAGTACACTCAAACATGTTTTTGTGTAGTGAATATTGATTGCATGAAAACAATTCTAATAAAATAATTGTCTGCAACTTCATGAGTAGCTGTAAAAAGTTTTTGCAACAAAAACTACTGCTAAATTGTACAAAAAAGACCGCACAAAAACAAGTTTAAGTGTAAAGTTCTGTTTTGTTTTGTAATTTTTTGCTTCAAAATATTAAAAATGAATTTTTGAATTTCTGGAATGTATTAAATGTGTCTTTCATGAGCCCTTTTTAAGTTCACCCTTTAAATTTGTTAGCTACAATCTGATGTAGGAACACATTTCAAGTTTAACTACATTTGGTGTTTAGTCGACCAGTCATTTTGTTTACGGACTAGTTACTTTTTCTAAGGATTTCTAAACATTGCTATTAGCATTCATTGAATAATTTTGGATTTTTGTTTCATATCTGATTACATGTAAATATTTATGATTTTCTATTCTATATTCAACATTTAACAACATAACTGTCAAAAATTAATTAGTTATTAAAACTTAAAACATTGTGTGCAACTGGTTTTTGTGAGTGGTGGCACTAGCCAGACATTTAAAAATGTACCTCATTTTCATACCGTTTACAAGTTTTTAATACGTCACAAAATATCACAGTGCAGATTTACAAATTGTTATTCAATGTTTCGTGTACAAATTTTCTGAAATTGAATTCATGGAAAAGTTCTGAATTTTTTTCCAACTTTAGAAAAGCTTTCGTTACAATAATTTTACAATTAGTTCTCTGTTGCAGCATTCTTAATTTATTTTCAATTATTTACAGCTCATAATGATCATTTAATTTTACTTCTGTCATTTTCTGAAGTATTTTTAAAGAAAACAAATTAGCCTAGGTCGAAAGAAATTAAACCTATAACGTTATGTGTATGTATTTTTTATTGTTCAGTGTTCTAGAACTTGTACTTATTTTATTTCTTCACATATTGATTTTACCCCCTTTTCAATCAAAAATATTTAACTGAAAGTAACTGCTTTATGTATGAAATGAAATTGTAAGAGAATGTCTTACATTTTAAAAACCACCAGAAAGAAAGCTTTGTAGTGAAATCTGTCAATCAGTATAAATTCTAGCATGAAATAATTATGATAGACTTATTAAAACAGTGTTTGGAATTTAACTTCAATACACAAATTTATTCCATTTTTTAAACATTTGACTTTTTTATCATTAATTTTAAATATTGGCTATATTTCAAATTCCAACCCTATATTTTAGTGTAAATTTCATTGTTTTGATCTGAAATATTGTGCAAATTTTAGACTGTTGAAACTGAGAAGCAAAGGGATGTAAATGGACATTTTCAAGTTTTCAGTAAAAAATGTTTGAAGTTGCCGTCATAGGTAGGCTTTCATTAACCTTTTACAAGCCCCCTCCAAATTGTTTACACCTACGGCTCTACACATATTTTCCCCCTCATTTAAAAAAAAAATCTTGGGCCCCCTTCAGGCTCGAGCCAACAGGTGTCCTTTCTCCACCCCCCTGCTACTATCTTTTGCCCCAAAACAGAGGAGAGGTTCACCTACCTTTTGTCCCAGTTATCTCTAATTTAATTTTGGCACCTGCATCCCTTTGCTTCTCACTGCCTCAATTGCAAATTTCAGGTCAGTGGGTTTGAGAATAGACTGTGTACTTTACAAGACATATTTTTTATTTATATTTTTAAAATGCACTGTATGATATAATTATTTTTTTTTCAGATTTTCTTGAATGAAAATAGTGAAATAGTTTAAATATCCCTACTGTTAACCCTTTTTGGAAGATTGGCAAAACTTTTCAAATAAAAATTTTAGGTACGGATTCCGAATTCTCAAAATATTTTTGGAATCAGTAGCATTCATTATTTGTTACATTTAAAAAGCAGCTGATTTTTATCTGTATCATTCACAACAACTGCATCACCATGGTTTTAAATTTCTAAAATCTTAGTTCCATACTATGATTTTTTTCTTCAAGTTACTTGATATGTATGTAGTTAGATTTATTAACAGAAAATAAACCTTGTCTGTTTTGTTTCCCATATTTCTACAATTCTTATCATCATAATGTCTTATGTATAAATTTCTGGTACTTCCTATAAATGTGAATATATTCGTTCCTTTTACAGATGGCATTGTTAAATGGTTTGATTTGTCACACCTGAGTTCAGAATAATACGCAGCTACATTTGATGTATTGCAGTTTCATGGTTATGAGGAGCCCTTTTCTTCAATGCAAAAGAAGTGAGCTTATCGATGACATCTGGCAGAACACAGAATGTTGACACACACAAAAAAAAAAAAAAAAAAACTGCAATAAATGCAGCGGCTTACCGCAATGCAAATTTATAAGTCTTTGTCATCTTTTAAGGGATTCCAGAAAATCATTGGCACCTGGTGCACTACAAAGGTCAAAAGAAGTGAGGAGGCTTCGGTGCTTCCAAAGCTGAATTTGTATTTTTAAATTTGGCTTACATTATTAGTTTTTAACATTACTGGTTAAAAGGCCTCTATATATATATGGAACATAGCATGAAAAATTACATTGGATAACCATTGTAAACTGCCCATTTCCAATTTAAAAAAAAGTTCTATTATGAAATATGAGAAAAGTCTATTTGTAAATTTTGTTTTCATGAAATAAATTAATCCACCCTGTAAAAATCACTTTTCAATCTATCATTAATATTTATCTTTTGAAGTAAGGGAGCAGTTTTCCCTCCTGCACGAGAAGCCTATGCTGAAAACTTAACTATATTGGAAGCTGGTAAACTATTCGAGGAAATATTCCCTTTATTCTTCCTACATTAACAATGTATCTCCATCTGCTGCATTGCATTAAATTACTCAAATTGTGTAAACATTCATGATAATAAAAAAATATTAAATCAACACATTTAAAAATTAATTAAACAGTACTGAAGAATTTTTTTTTTAAAGTCCATCCCATTTAGTTTTGTTTTTTAAAAGTTTCTGCCGAAAAACTTATGCTTAAATAATCCACTTTGAGAATAACTACATTTCCAGGAAATTAATATTTGTTATTTCTCTGACATTTCTTGAATTAAATACCCATTAAAAAGAAAAGCATAAAAAGTAAGACAAATATATACTTTTAAAAAGATTTATTCTTTTGAATGTTAGATTTTTTTTTTACATAAAAACTTTTAATTTTTTTTACATACATTCATAATATGTATCAATCCAACAATCAATACAAACACCTTAAGCTGTAAGCAAATATCAGTTCATATGAAAAACGTATTGCTAGGCTAATGACTCCAGACACTCCAGTTTTGATGACCATAGTTCGGGTCTTGGAAACCCTGGAAATTCACTGAAAAAAAATTAACGAATTTTTTTCAGACATGGAAAAGTCATGGAAAAATGTCCTAGACAAAGAGAAAGTAATATTAACTAAAGCAGTATTATAAATCTTAAGTGATTTAACAGAATAGCACGCAAAAGCTATTAAAGTGGAAAATTCAATGATCCCTAAATCAAATCTGAACTTTGAAATTTCATTGCATTCACTTATGTCGCAGCCGCTTGCCTTTTTTTTGCGATGTGATTTTACTGCTTGGGCATCACTTATTTTGAATTCACTGTCATTTTCAACACCTCTTATGATTCATATTCCGTAAGAGCGAAATTTCTCGTTCTTAGTTTTGCCACGCCCACTCAAAAAAAGTGATTTAATTGCATCCGAGTTCGATTCCATCACTCGTAAGAACTTAATTATTAAATTTATCAGAGTTTATCTTAATTTGTTGAAGGTTTTAGAAAATAAAGATCTTTAGTCAGGCAATAGAATACAGAAAAAGAGGAATTCTTATACTCTAAAACAGCAGTGCCCAACATATGGCCCTCAAAATTAATCCATGCTACCCACTGCTACGTTCAATGTCAGGAATCAAACATGTTTCGAAATTTCTGAACTTATTAATCAATATGCATTTGAAAATGTTCAAATAAGTAAACAAAACAAGTATACTTTTGAATCAGAAGATTGATTCATTACTGAATTTCTTTTCAAAAAAAGATTTGGTTTAGAAACATAAAAAACTAAACTATGTGGCTTTACTTTAAAGAACCAAAATACTATCAAGTTATGTGGATGATTAAATGCACTGTTGACACTAAGGCAACTTTTGAGGCAAATTTATTGAAACTTAGTGATGACTCATTCAATCTTTGTCTCATTCATTATCATTCTGCCAGTTTATAAAAAAAACATCAGACATTTAAGCATCATACTCGTTTCACCGCATTTGTACTTCACTTAAATTTATATGATGAAGACAAATAAGAATAGTCTGGTTTTTTAAGTGTACAATTATAATTTTTCCATTATGAGTAAGTGCTTCTATGAGGCTGTGGAATTCATGTAGACGTTTTGCTAATGCTCATTTCCAAAAATTAACAAATTTGAGATTAAATAGTGCTATTCTCTTCATATAACAAGGTCATGAAAATTTTCATTGAAGTCATGAACAAGTCATGTAATTTTTTCATCTAAATAGAGTATGAACACTGGATGACCTAGGAAAAAATGCTGCACACAAATCCTTTTTGAGTATGAAAGGTTTAAAACAGAGGTTTGCCACTCCATTCTGTGAGAAAAACTGTTTTCTCTACTGCATTAAACAATAAGTAGGCAGATTGTAGTATAGAACATTAATAATCCCATCACAGAAAAATAAATAAAAAAAGGTGAAGTAAAAAAGAAATAATTAAAGCTGAAGTAATAATGTGGTGACAGAACATTTATATTTAAATTAAAAAAAAAATTATCTTTAACATAAAATATGCAAAAGTTTAGCAGAACAATAATTATGACTAATCTGATGTTTTCTAAATAAAATTTACATAAAATATGAATGACAGTTTACCATGAAATAATTTGTGTCTTTATGATAGATATTCGTTAAGTCATTTAAATTAATTCTTTCATTAAAAAAGGAATGAAGCTGTGGCATGGCAAGCGTACCTTGGACAGGGTGTAATTTTTAAAGAACAAATGTAGCTCTGTAATCATTAGGACAAAATTTAATGTGTTAATAGTCTGCATTCCATTTAATACATGAAACTTTCCTAACATCTTTTCTTCTCTCCTCGTCTGCCATGTTTTACATTTGATATTCATCACTTTTTACTTTTGTCTGAAATGTGTATATTTCTTAGGATTACTTAATTTAATTACTGAATGCGCTATTTATTGTGTGGTCAACAAAAGAAATTAGATAGAACAGAGAATGTTTTTGGATGGGGAAAAAAGTTTTTCTCACCCGTTGATGGCGAAATATATATATATAATTTTTTTTTGTATCAACAATTCTTACTTATTCATTTCTAATTTATTCAAAAATTTTCTCAGCAAGAATCTTTGCGAAAACCGATGAATATTATTTGATTGTCCCGGGAAATTATTTGATTAAGTGGGGATGGTTAACATTGTGTTAATGGGGAAATATTTTTGTTCTGGGAGGTTTTTATTTGTTATCCCATTAAACGTGGCTGACAGTATTTCAATTTTTTGAATGAAGTTATTTTTTCGGTTTCCTCACGTGATAGCTCTCGTGCAGGATACATATTTATGATTACTTAGTAGTAATGTATGTAAAAGGTAATAAATACGTCAGGTTCTTGAATGATCCAACAGACTAACTAAATATATTTCTAATTCTTACTGTCTAAAATTGTTTAAATGATTATGCATAGATATTAACATAACAAAACTGAATTATACCTTATATTTCTGGTTCAATTTTCTCCTGCTTCTCATCTTTTGAGAATCTGAGCCATCACGCCCACTGAAGTGATTGCAAATGTGAACAAAAAAATTCAGGGTTCTAAAAGAAAAAAGGAATATATCAAAAGATGTACATAAACACAACTAAGCAGATAAAATGTTCTCATCAAAATATTCAAAAATCATCAGATTTATAAGTAAATAACACATTTCAATTAAGCAATTTTCAGCATATATTCTTAGAAATCATGTTTGAATGATATTGAAAAATGAGTGTCGGCTAAAAGCAAGCACTGAAGGTATTACACACCTAAACAAAATACTTGGAATTTTGATAGTAAAAGTCACAGTGTAGAACAGCTTAAAGACCAAAACTTTTCCTAGACTACCCCGGAATTCCATTGTTTTCTGATGCAAGATGCAGATTTGCCCTTTCTCTTACCTTGCCTCCTTTGGGTATTGTCACGATCATATAACTTTCTTGAAAAAAATTTTTTTTACAAAATTTGTTGCTTTTGACAACATAGTTTTAAAGTTTAAACTATGTCTAGAAAATCTTTGCATCACAGCTCAAAATGTTCTGTTTGAAATGCTTTAGACATTTAGACAATTTTTTTTTTAATGTAAAGCTATGAATAAAATTTTAAGAAAAAATTAATAAAAGCAGAAAATAACAACAACACTACACAGCAAATGACATTATAGGTGGATATAGGTTCAAAAAATGTGGACAAACGTCTAAATCTGAAGAACAAAAAACGGTACATGAAATGTATGAAATACATATATCAGGGGTCGATCCAGGTTTTATTTTTTGGGTCCCCATTTTGTGAAAAGGCAAAATATTTTTGTGAAATTTCGTTATTTTTGTGAAAAAGCAAAATATTTTTGTGAATTTTCTTTATTTTTGTAAAAAAGACCTTCTCGTGATTTTTTTCTTGGAAAAGATTACATTAAAGCATTTTTAGCTGTCGTATCGTTATAGAAAAGCCCTAAACCGGTTTCAGGGGTGATTGCAAGTTCTTGAAGAATACCTGAAAGCTGTCAAGAGAAAATGCGCTGGGGGAGGGGGGAAGTAAGACCCTTAACATTTTATTCGTAATTTGACACATACATTACATTTATTGCTTTTTACAAATATACATATGCAAGGCACACTTTCTTAATGTGAAAGTCTCACAACAGATTTCCTGTTTGCCCCTCTCAAATACTTTAAGAGCAATGAAAATTGCACATGTTGCTGAACGTAATGATAACTCCTAATAAATACAAAATGAACAGACTCAAAGATATCACATATTTCTTAACACAGAAGTGAAATACTCATTAAAGATTCCATGCATGTGTTTGAAAAACTTAAAAGTAATTAAAACCCAAAATAATACTGCACCAGCATTCAGCGTTTAATTTTTTGACTTTTGACGTTCTTGCAGAGTAGGTATTTCGTTTAAAACTTTGCAATTTAATGATGTTAATAAATATATAAGAAATTTTATTTGTTTGCCTCTTAACAAGGTACAGTAAACATCAAAAATGCGAAAAATTCGTTTACCATGGCGGATGTAAGGAAATCAAGATCTTCAAAAGAAATAAAAATATAAAAACAGCATGTAAAATAATTTTATTTTAAGTAAAGTTATTTTAGAATTGGATTTTGAAACTCAACACAAATTAATACTAAATATATATTGCGTAATCAAAGTAAAATTTAGGATTTTCCTGAAAACAAGCTACCAATCACAAGTGTCCCTCTCCCATCCCCCCTCTGACGCTCTCAAGCAAAAGCACCTCACGCAGCAAGCAAAAAGATAAGATGGGGGAAGGTGGAAGAGGCTCCCGCGTAGATGCGTACACATTTGCGGTTAAAAAATATTGTGAAAAGGCTGCCTTTTTATAAATTTTTGTGAAGGGGCTGCTTTTACGACGCGGAATTTTGTGAATGGGGCCGCTTTTGCCATGCGGAATTTTGTGAAGGGGCCGCAAAGCGGCCCCAATTTGGCGCTGGATCGACCCCTGTATATGTATTTTGTAACTTTAGTTTAAATCTTTTACCTATGCAAATGGTTTGTAATCCAAGAAAAACCTGCAGAAACTTAAGGCTAATAAGTTCTAGGAAGAAATTAATATCTGCAGAATAAACAGAATCGTCAAACGATATAACGTATGCTATCGGTACGACGAATTGTAAACAAGCATTCATTTTATTTTCAAAAAAAGGAAAAAAACACATAAAATTAAAGAAATGCCGCTTATTTGGTGACTTTAACTCATTTAATCTCAATGTAACTTGTTTTTAATAAGAGAAAAATGTGTAACGCATTTGTTTAGAGTTTAAAATAGTAGCAACACAACGTAGAAAAGGGTGGTTCATTCAGTGATTATAAACAAAATTTTATGATATACGCCTTGCATATAATGCTTTAACAGACTATAAAATGTCATAAAAAGCTTCATATCTGAGTTGAAATAAGCAGAATTTTTTTAACAAGAGGCAAAATTAACAACACTTCACCTCAGCGAATGTAAACAAACATTTATGTTATTCTGAAAAATCGAAGAAAAAACCAATAAATTTCATGAAATACGGATTTTTTGGTGACTTTTACTCAGCTAATATGAAAATAGTTTCATCAATTCAAGTAGTTTTCGATGGAAGGAAAATGTACGACTATATAATAACACCACTTGCAGAATGGTGGCTCAATGGTTCACTACGCGAACGTAAACAAAACTTTATCTATCTCTCAAATAAAATCTGTATTTAAAATGAACATAAGACTGATTTCATTTGATGCTTCGACTTACCTGGTATTGAAATAAGTGCTTTTGAAACCGAAGAAATAGATAAAACCTTTCCTAATTTCCCAAATATTATACCTCACTCAGCATCCTCGTAGGATTAACATGGTAAAGTAGAGCTGGCATACAAGGGAGTGACGTTACACGCATACACTTCATTTCCGGTTAAACGGTAGACGTCACGTCAGCATGGTAGCCAATCAGGGAAAAGCCCTTCGCGAAAGCTCTAGGATGTGGATTTATGCGGAAAGCATCTATTCTATTCTATTCAAGAGTCACAACTGACTTCAACTGTATTTATGTCGAGGACTGCATACTAAGTGCCTTGCCTCCATTATTTTATATACCGATAGATGACAGCACCATCACCGGATCGAACAGTTAGTGAGAATTTTGAACTAGTCCAGGAGCTAATAGCTACCTAGTACTAGCACCCCCAGAGGTATCGTTTCACTTGGAGGACATTGAGACCACGAGCATATTTAACGTCGCCCAGTCCCCATTAATGACGACGGTGGGTCTTCGACCAGCGGGGATCGAACCCGAGGCCCTCCGGTCCCGAGTCCAATGCCTTACCGATCAGGCTACCACGGCCCGCGGAAATATTATCTCAATGATTTAAAATTTTTAACTGTTGCCATCTTATGTTTGTTAACAAATAAAATATTTGTAATTAATTCAAGCAAGGCTTTTAAAATAACTTTCAATTTTCGCTCTTTGCTTTGCTTTTGCAATAATTCAGACATTGGGATGGTCGTCAAGTTTTTGCATGTGTAATTTTGTTTTTGTTGGGAATATTGCTTCCTCGTCAAGCATGGGGAGGGATCAGAAAAAAAAAAGAAAAATATAGAAGAAAGTTTCGTGATGGCCACAACATACTAGTTTTTTTTTTTGACAATGAAAATTATTTCTTTAAGTAGACATTTTATTGTTTTTTTTTTATTTTGGTAAGTGCATTAATTCGTTTAAAAAATTAGTTTTGGCAACAGGGGAAAAAGAAACGATTTTTTTTATATGATGTATTTATTTTAATGAACTTATTATTATTATTTTTTCGTTTTGAAAGCTGTTAAAAAAATTTTTTAATGGAAAGAAGTGTATTAGCTGCTGTGTTTAAAAGGTGCTGCTATTTTATTTGTTCGTTTTTTTGAAGAAAAGTAAGGAATGTTTTATTCGTAGAAATCAGCTTAAAATATTAAAAAAAATATGTTTGAAAAAATTTGCGATTTTAGTTATTTTTGAGAATATTGATCAGGTACTAGAAAGTAGTATGGGTATACGGGAAAGTAGGCTCGTCTAGTTCTAGACGGAACTTCTTGTTAATTCTCAAACTTATTTTATTTTGTGTTTCCATGGTTACGATTTTTAAATCCATCTTTCTCACTTTATTTTAATTTCTTAAAAGTATTTTAATATCTGTCGTCATTATTTGGAGGGGAAATTTTGCATGATGTTTTTTTTTTCCTTTTATTCATGGCTGATTGTGGAATACACGTCGATTGACACAATTTTTATTTTCAAAGTAGACCGGGCAAAGTCGGGCAACGCAGCTAGTCTAGGATAAATACATAATTGACTTTAAATTCTATGATTTTAGGAAAAAAATTCAAACTGAAAAAAAAAAAAAAAAAAAAAAAAAAAACGCAGTTTAAGTTATTAAAAAGCCTTTTAATATTGATTAGAATCGCTTCCAAAATTTTCTCCGTTATAATGTAGGCTTCAAGTTATACTCACGATTCACGAAGGGGGGGGGGCGCAGTAGCGGATTTTAGGGGGAGCTCAGGGGGCACGTGCCCCTCCCAAAAGGTTGAATTAATTTCACTATTTTATTTATTACTTTTTAATTGACCTTTCTTTGGCATTTTTTTACGTAGTTTATTAAAAAGAACACAAAACACATACAGCATATTTTGAAAAAAAAAGCATTTTTGTTTGCTAAAGAAGTATTACTGAAGTCAGGGGCCCAGAGTTGCAGAATACATTTAACTCACTGGTTTCGAATTCAAGAGACCGCATTATCGCGATTCGTCCATTAATTCTTCTTTGATGGAATCAATAATTAATATTTTTTTATATGTGTAGGCGCACCTAAAAGAATCATTTTGATCTAGGAACCTATTTGCGAAATAATAGATTTCTTTTTCAGCTAATAAAAGATGCAAAATGAAAGAAATCATGTGGTAGTTTCTTAGAAAAACCATGATTTTTAATAGAAACGGCATGAAGTATCAAAATATGTTATCTCAACTGTATCATGGCTTTAAGAACAAATCAGCAATTGTTTTGAAATTCACACAGAAATAGTTACTGAATTCTTCAGTGAAACATATATGTTATGAAGTTATGATTAAATTAATTTTAAAAAACTCAAGAGCGGTATGGGTTTATTTAATAACCTTGCCCTCGTGTTATAATCATTATGACAATGTTCCTAAGTAAAGCCGCTAATTGTCTAGCATCTCGGTGACATTATATTGGGTTTAGTATTTAAATGGCTTGAAACGTTAAAGATCTTTTCCGTCCACATTCAAAGTATATTAGTGCATAATATTCATGTACTTAGAAGTAGTTTCATTGACCTTAAGCAATCCTAAAAAAATAAAATAAAATAAAAATAAAAAAAACACGCACATTTAAAAATAAAGTCGTCAAAACTTTGTTATGAAACATCGAAGGCGGGGGGGGGGGGGGGGGGTATTCAATTTCTCGTGCCCCCTCCAAAAGATTTTTTTGTATCTGCCCCTGCACCAATGAGAGGTTACTGGTTTCGCAAGAAATCAATCCCTTATTTGCCGAATTTCGCAAATGATTTGGCAAATTTGGAGACAATATTACGACATTGATCTTTTTTATCTTTCAGTAATTTTTAAAACGTTTCTTAATGATGCTTAATTTTTATCCATTAAGTTTTCCATAACATATTTAGTGCTGCCACCTATACACACTTTTAGTAATGAAAACCATACTTATACGAAATATATTATTTTCTTTTTAAATATAGAATTATTATTATTAATAGTAGTTCTAGAAGTATTTTTTGTTAAATAGTGGCATTTCTACAAAAATGAGACAAACTCTGGGCTCCGTTATGGTCAATTTTCTCGTATTTCTAAAATTTCGATTTATCTTGTGGCATTCTCTGCACTCACGGGATTCTGGACATCGGATCAGGACTACAGCATGATTATAGGACTCGACCGATGCATCGGCCGACCGATGCATCGGCGCCGATGGTTCAATAATTTAGCCATCGGCATCGGCATCGGCGGCCGATGTTCTCTTGCAGGAAACATCGGCCCATCGGCCTTAAAATACATCAAAAAGCCGATGGAATAGGCCGATGTTTTTTTTTTTTTTTTTTTTTTTTAAAGGACCTTTGCTGTTTTTACTTTTTAATACAAAGTAAAGAGGGTTTTTGATTTTTGGGAGTTTAAAACTGTTTACTTAAATTTCAGTATGAATTTCTATTTTAGTCACCTCTGAAAGAGCTTTTAATACTACATTCAGGTACCAAACAAGTTAATTATTGCGTTGTTTCTTGCAGTTGGATGTACGTATAAATCTCTCATAAGTCATAACTCAAAGATGGTAAGCTGTAGAAGGTTAAGTTTTCGCATGCGGGGTGTGCGTACGTTCTAGTTTTGCGCTTCCCTTTTTGTCTTCGATTGGGTGTTCTGAAAAGCCGGTTTACTCCTTTTTTGTAGCTATTAATTACTTATTTCAATGTAAAACTAATATAGTGTCTCAGACTGACGATCATTTGGTGATACATTGCCGCATTGGAAACCATGGAAACAAATATGAGATGGCAAAACCGGTTTTTGTGTCATTTTGGTAGATTCCCGTTGAACCGACGGTAATTTTTAATTTTTCGATATTTTTAATATGAATCACATTAATGCAGTCTTTTCTGTATCGCTTCGGCGGAGCTACAAGTTTGGGGCCCATCGAAATACATTTTGGGGCCCCATTTCTCTATCACAGAAGTTGTAAAACATTTATCATAAGCATTTTTGTAACTCCTACGGTGTCCCTATAGTTATGGGGCCTCTCGTGCAGCTGCAACATTTGCTATATTTTAAATCCGCCACTGCACGTCAAAACAAACTCGGGTGCAAGTTTAAAAAGGTTTTTTTCAGCTCTATTTTTATGATTATTTTGAACTCGATTTTTTACGACTATTTTTTGAATTTCCGAGAACACTTGCGTGCCCCTCCTCCCACTACCTCAATTTCTGAAATTAAACTCTAGTTGTACTTCTGAGTTCTTTAAATTAACAATATTTAGATATTTTTTTATTCAAACTTTATCTATTGTTTAGAAAGAATTTAGAGCATTAATGTAAGAAATTGATTAAAGACGTTTTGAATGGTGACATAATTCGAAAATCCAAGGGGCTTTTGAATTTTTTCTTCAGAAGTAGATTCAGAAACTCTTCCGAGGCGTTTGTGGTAGCGGTTCTGTACTAAACAAATGAGGCCTAAAATGGGACCGAAGTGTGAGTTACTCCAAAATCAGAGGGTGACCCCCCCCCCCCCCCAAACCATCCCTCGTCGTTTCAAGCATTTCTTAAATATTTAGAGCGATTATTTATTTTGGTCAAGAAATGTCATTTTGCGTATGTCTCATACTTGTTTCACCTATATTTCGTAATGCGCCTTCTTTTTTGCATCATTAATAGCGATCGATTTTTTTTTCTGTTGTGAGTAACGATTTTTATGTATTTATATAAAATCAATGAATCAGTTATTTTCGTTTTTTATAGAAAAATTTCAAGGTTTTTTTATTATGCATTTTTTAAAAAAAATTTCAGAAAATTATTGTTAAATTTAAAAATTTAATTTGAACTTGTTTGTAAAGCTTCATAAAAGATTAAACAATCAAATTGTTCAATATTATGTGTGCAAACATCAGATAAAGTAGTATATTTATTTCGGTTATTAACTTGGTGTAAATATTGAGTTTTTTTTTTTTTTTGTAGCTGCGTTTTAAGAACCTCGCTCTTTTCATGGCTATTTCGTTTTTCAGCAAAATGTATGTCACTATGATAGCTTTTATGAAAAATGCAAACTTTTCTATTCATAAATTTTAAATAAGTACAAAAATATTCCTATTATGATTTAATATTGTAATTTATCTGACACCTTTTTTGTTTGATTTGATGACTAAAAAATGTCTACGCGCAATCTTTCCACTTTAATTGCGTAATTTGTTGACGATTTCACAGTTTTATTCTTATTATTATTATTTTTTTTATTGTTATTATTATTTTTTTTGAATGATTAAATAACATAATTTAATGTTTTAAAACTATTTTTAGTGTACCTAAATCCATACATTATTACAATATTACTGAAATCTTAATTATATGTTCAATTAAAAAAAAATCTATTGATTATTAAACAGTCTCTTTGTTTTTCTTCCCTTTTTTTCATTCTTTTTTTTTTGCTGTTGTTCTTTCTCTTTCATCACACAGCAGTCAAAAAAGGAGAAGCATAACTACACCCTATACAGATTGTACGTAATACGATCCAAAAGTTCGGAAACAAGCTGTATAGAACCTTACTCAAAATAGTTCACATTGCCGAAGCACGTTCACCTTTAAAAGGTCACCTTGAGGGACTATGTACTTCGGCCAGTGTTCATGAAACTTCTGGAATCAGTCCTGGAAGCCGTTTTTCGCTACCTTCTATGATGCAGCTTTATCTTCTCCTGACGGAAGAAAGCGACGTCCATGCAAATGTTTTTTTTTTTTTTTTTGGCTGGGAACAAGTAAAAGTCACTCGGAGCTAAGCCTCAACATGAAACTCGCCTTCTTCCCCACAATGAAGTTAAAGCAGCAGCGCAAGAGGCCTTACAGGAGGTTGCGAAAAATGTCTTCCACAGGAGTGCTTCTAAAAGCTATACGAACGTTGGCAGAAGTGCATAGTCGTCCAAGGTGACTATTTTGTTGATAGATGTGCTTCGGTAATGTGAACTATTCAGGGTAAGGTTTTATACAACTTGTCCCTGAACTTTTAGATCATACTACGTACGTATGTGTTTTTAACATACTATTTCATAACGTTTTTGAGTGACGCAAGTTTACGCGAGAATTTGCGATAATTAACTGAGGAGGCGTTAAAAATGGATATTTCGGTCATCTATATGTTCTTAAGTACTTATGCATGTACAAATGTGCCGGAAAAACTTTATGAAATTTAAATTGGGTGATCGTAAAATAGAAATTTAGGTCGAAATCTGTTTTTTTTTTTTTTTTTTTTTTTTTTTTTTGTGATTATACCATTCCTTATTCGTAGAAAGGAAGTAAAGTGAAATGAATAAACGATCCTTTAAATCCCTGATAATCTTATTAATTTATTTCTGTTTGATTTTTTTTTCCATCGGCCAACGGCATCGGCCATCGGCCAACGGCATCGGCCATCGGCGATCGGCCATCGGCCATCGGCCATCTTTGAACAATCGGCCAACAATCGGCATCGGCCCATCGGCCAAAAAATGCCATCGGTCGAGCCCTACATGATTACTGATTAGACCGACTAGGCCGTGACCTAGGCCCCTCCCCTTATTTCGGGGTCTCCAAATGGCAAAAAATGTTTTATTCAATGTCTAAAATTGTAAAGTTTTAACACAGGGAGCCCCTAAAAACTATTTAGCCTTGGGCCCCTGATATCTTAATCCGCCCTCACAGTACGGAGTAATGTGACCCCCCCCCCCCTCTACTTGACTCTTAAAAGTAGGCTGCAAGGTTGCAGGGTTTAAAGACATACATAGCTTCTTGTTTGAAGGTGCCATTTTTGAACAATTAATGCAAAAATCGGTGGTAATATTCTAGTACTAACCGGTCCACAAAAAAAAAAAAAAAAAAAAAAAAAAAAAAAACGAGCTGATGTTTTGCATCACATAACTTCCTTTTACTCCAATTTAATGTCATTTCCCCATTATTGGCAGTTTTAATGTGATTCAATAGTTTACTCTCTAAATGTCATCAACAGGGTCCAAATCGAAAGTAGATTTTTAAAAAAAAGTCGCCAAATTTTTCGCCGTTGGCGACAAAACTTGGCGACCAAAAGACTGGCGATATATCGCCAAGTGTCCGCCAAATTATAACACCACATCGAAATTAACAATGATTTCCCCGCAAAAAGGGGCAAAAGAACTCCTTAGGAACATTCGAATGCAACCAAAAGAGAAGGTGCACAACTAGACTCCACTAGGAGTCCACGTACCAAATTTAAACTTTCTAGGACATACCGTTTTTGAGTTATGCGAGATACATACACACATACGCACATACAGACGTCACGACAAAATTCGTTGTAATTAACTCGGGGGTCGTCAAAATGGATGTTTCGGGTGTCTGTAGGTTCCTAGGCATATATCCACGTGTGGTCGGGTCGAAAAAAAAACTCAACATTCATTCGAGGGTGAGAAAAATGGAAATTACGGCCGATTTTTGAGTGAAAATGTTTTCGCGAATACAATACTTCCTTTTTTGTAAAAGGAAATAAAAAAACAGTCAGGGCCTGATTACCGCACAGGCCGCCTGCGCCTGGGGCCTCATCTTCTCAAATTACTTGAAAAATTATGCATAGAATTACAACTATACGAAAAATACAAGGACTTTTAAAATAATAATAATGATGATGATGACTTGTTAGTTAGAAACGAGCTGATGTGTGCATCACATGACTTCCTTTTACTCCAATTTAATGTCATTTCTCATTTTTGGCAGTTTTAATGTGATTCAATAGTTTACTCTCTAACTATCACCAACAGCGGCCAAATTGAAACCAAATTTTAAATTCAAAAAAAAAAAAAGCATCGTTAAATTTGTCGCCAAGTTAGCGAAAAAAATTGGCGACCAAAAGACTGGCCATATATCGCCAAGTGTCCGACAAATTATAACACCACTTGAGTTTAAATGGAAATTAACAATGATTTCCCCCCAAAAAGAGGCATAAGACCCCCTTAGGAGCATCCGAATGCAACCAAAAGGGAAGGTGCACAACTAGACAACACTAGGAGTCTTCGCACCTAATTTCAACTTTCTAGAACATACCGTTTTTGAGTTATGCGAGATACATACACACATACGCACGTACATACAGACGTCACGAGAAAATTCGTTGTAATTAACTCGGGGGTCGTCAAAATGGATGTTTCGGGTGTCTGTAGGTTCCTAGGCATATTTCCACGTGTGGTCAAATGCATGTCAGGATCTCAAATTTTTAAAATGTATTAAATAAAATACAATAGAATATTTTTAAAGGATAAAAATAAACGTGTAAAAATAATGTTCTCAGTTTAAAAACTAAAATGAGAAAATAACTTGTTGTAAGTTTTAAAAGTCAATTGATTTTTTTTACAATGCAAATTTAAATATTTACTGACGCATTTGAAAAACACAAAATTTCCAGAAAATAAATTTAGTTTAAAATTGAAAATTCACCATTTTATTAAATGTACATCTTTGTTGTTAAATCTGTTACCATTCTTTGCAAAAGACTCCCGAATTTCTGGCAACAGTTCTCGATCAAGCAATTTTTTAAGCAAAGAAAAAAAAATCTATTGGTGTAGTTAGTATCTGTCATCTGCTCCAAATATGGGTGTATTATGTTTCTTAGAAGTTAGTTTTTGAGGCAGAACAGCAGGCAGCACAGGCAGAGAAATAAAACACGTCGCCCTTTTAGAGCTTACGTATTTAGACGAGAGAAAAAAAAAGAAAAAAGACTTCATTGTCGGCTCGGTTAATCGAAGCTCGGATAATCGAGGTTCTACTGTATCATTATGATATCTCAACTGTATCATGGCTTTAAGAACAAATCAGCAACTGCTTTGAAATTCACACAAAAATAGTTTCTGAATTCTTCAGTTAAACTTATATGTTATGAAGTTATGATTTTCTTTATAAATTAATTTAAAAGAACTCAAGTGAGGTATGAGTTTATTTAATAATCCTGCCCTCGTGTTATAATCATTATGACAATGTTCCTAAGTAAAGCCGCTAATTGTCTAGCATCTCGGTGACATTATATTGGGTTTAGTATTTAAATGGCTTGAAAAGTTAAAGATGTTTTCCGTCCACATTCAAAGTTTCTTCGTGCATAATATTTATGTACTTAGAAGTAGACTCATTGGCCTAAAGGAATCCCTAAAAAAAAGAAAAAAACGCTCATTTAAAAATAAAGTCATTAAAACTTTGTTATGAAACATCAAATGCGGCGGGAGAGGGGGGGGGGGAGTGCTATTCAAGTTCCCGTGCCCCCTCCAGCAGATTTTTCTGTATCCGCCCCTGGAGGGGTGTCATAGTGCCGAGTGCGCCATTGAAACTTTTAGGGGAATTAGTTTTAGCGTAGTTTGTTTCTATTTGGGGGGGGGGGGCAGAGGTGCTTCGTAACATTTGAGGGGGTACGCCATCGTTCTTGAGCTAGTGGGGAAAGCTTTAAGCAATATCTAACTGTCTATCAATCAATCTTTTTATTATCGAAGAATACTGGCAGTTTAAAAAGCAAAGTAAAAGTTTGAACATGCAAAGTTTCTCTTATTTTATCCTTTATAAATTTAAATATCATTTTATGCAATATAGTTTGCTCAATGTTGGACATTCCCCCCCCCCCCTCTTTATTAGATGATCTACTTATTGACGTCTAAAATAATAGCATTTGCGAAAACTTCTGTTTTTTTTTAAGCAACAGATAATGCTTTTTCAACTAGAATTTCAAAATAAAAATGCACGGGAGTCTCAATTTTCAAAACTATAAAAATTTCTGAACGTTTTCTTTATGCTATTTATGAAGAACTTTTCAAGATTCCCTTCCGAAACAACTCTGCTTGGAAGAAAGATACTTTTTCAAATGCATTTTTTAATTTTCAGATTTAGACAAACTGAAGAAGATGAAAATGTAATAAGAAAAAAAAGCGCTCACATCATTCAAAAATATTTCTGGCGTTGTTTGGCGAGCATTCGCAAACGAATGAAAATTTCAAAGTTTGGCGAGAAATCTGGCATGGTTGTGATTGCAACGCGATAAGCAACCTTTTTTCAAAACAAGTTCAAAGGCCAGCCAGTTTGCACGTTGACTGGGTTGGGTGAGGCGTAAGTTGTGATGTGATTTTATATTTTGTATGAAAATGGACGATACAAATGTATTTTAAGAAGTTGGAATTCATGTTTTGTGTACAGGTAAGTTTTAAGTTCCTGAAAAAATTATTGTTAACGAATGACATGGTTGTTTAAGATTTGCGGCAAGTGTCAAAAGTAACTTTCACCTGCTCCGCTGTACGTACACACAGCAACGCTTGCACATTAAAAAATGGTCGTTATTATTTTTTCTCTCGATTCCGTAACAGGTGTTTCTTATGATACTGAAAATTTCAAAGTGAAAAATAGTTATGTCTCTATAATATATATATATATATATTTTTTTTTCTATCATTTTAACTCAATGGAGTAAGCTTGCATTTATACTGCAATTTGTCCTATAGTGTTTTTGTAATTTGCTTCATTAAATTATTTGAAATTTTATATGTTTTTCTACAGTAATTTCTGAACAAATTATATAATGAGTGATGTGTTAAAGTGTTGCTAATCTTTTTCTGAAATCAAGTTTGTAAAATTATCATATTGAGTGATAAATGCAATATTCAGTTCATTGTTAATACAGCCTTTTGCGGTTTAAAGCAGAGCTCCGGAGTGGGAGGGAAAACGACCAGACTTCGAATCTGGGAAATTTGATTTTTTAACTCCTGATTCCAATTCCTTTTCCCTTAAAATCAGTCTGACTTGGACTCCACAGCCCTGGTTTTAAGTGACTATTACTAGATGATCAAAAGTGCTGTAATCCGGGATGTCCCGATGGGAAGTCTATGTGTGACCTTCCAAAATTTTTCCTAATTTGGCAAATTTTGTCTCGAGATTTGTGAAATTTGGGGGCACAATTGTAATATTTAAATGCTTTCGAATGTCTTTTTTATGTGTATTTATGTATGCATAGCCTGCATTTTAGCGTTTGGCAAGATTTGAAGTTCCATTCGACAAATTGAGAATTTTTGCCCTCCGAAAAGTTTCAAGTTCGGTGTCCCTTGCTGTATGTAAAAAGATGTTGGAGGGGACTCACCAAAAGAAAAGGTGGTTTGAAACAAATTCACATTACACTTGTATTATTTTTTCAATAAAAGACCGAATATTTCTTGTGCCCCCCCCCCTCCAAACGAGTGCGGGATCTTTGATTTTTCGGAGCTGGAGCAAAAGGTGAAACAGCCGTCCTTACCAGGGCTGCCGAGAGGCAGAATGGGTCCCTTGTCAGTTTGGTCTCTGGACTCCCCTCCCCATAAAAATTATAATCCTTGTACTACTCCAATTCCAAACTGGGCTCCTAGTTTATGACTAGGTTGATATCTCCTCTTGTTGGGCCCTTTCCCAGGGCCCTGCCGTCCCTATGTGTGAGGTTGTGTGGTGCACAATGGCGCCAGAGTCAAAAAGGTGCCGAGCACTGCCAATCAAAAATGATCCATGTGGGGGAAATCTCTCCAGCCAAAATTGACTAGTTAAGAAGTCCCACCTTCCCAAAAATTAGTTTCCATCATCCTTTTTTGAGGATTTTTTATTTTTTTATCAATGAAGTAATTTTTTCTGAATATTTTAAAGGGAATGTTACATGTGTGATTTACAATTGATTTCATTTAGTTGTTTTGTCTCTATTTTTAGCCTTTAAAATAAAAATTTTAATTTTAAACTCTTAAGCTTCAAGAAAAAGTTTAAAATAACCTGCCATTAGGCGTATTATTAGATGGCCAGGTTTTCAAACAGGCCTATCATTTCGAATTTTTCCATGGCGGAAGGAAAAAGGTATGCAAGCCTCCAAAAGAAAAAAGCATGCCCTTTTGCATGTAAATACATTAATTGCACAAATCCAAGGCAATTGCCTCCCTAGGTGACTGGCCTGTTTCCAAATCTAAGCATTAAGTTTTGGATTAAATGAAATCTTTTCTTTCCCAATTCATCACAATTGCAACCTATAATTGACAGAAAGGTTTAGAAACAAGTTTTTGTCACTGGTGGGTAAAAAAACCGGGTTTTTTTCATCCTGCTAAAATAGATTTTTGGCAAAAAAAAAATTGTATTTCAGCATGTTACAAATGCATGCTTTGCATAACATTTTAATCTAAAATATTTTTTTTTAAATGTGCTAAAGCTACAATAGAGTTTAAAATTCAAAAAAAGGACCAAAATTTTGATTTTCTAAATTTTTCTAATCTTTGAGCTGTTGGTTATTCACAGATAAAAAAAAAAAATCAATTCAGCAAAATTTTTTTTTATAGGTGTCATAAGCTGTTCTATCTGTGTGATATTTTATATTTTGTGAACAAATGTTTCATTTAAATGCAAATATCTCATAATTGAAATTTCAATTCATGTATCTTTCAAAAACTCCCTGCAGATCAGGATTTGTTTAATTTCTTGAATTTTTTTCAGATTGATAATGATACAAGTTAAAAAAACATTAGGGTGCAAATTTTCAACAGTCATTTCGTTTTTTTTAAAAAAATCAGGCTTAAATCCTAATTTTATTGACTTTTTTCTGAAAAATTCAAAATTTTAACACAGGCTCTTTTTTGACACCTTTTGAACAAATATTGTGGTTAATGAAATTTTGCTCCCCAAGTTTTCTTTATATATGAAATATTAATCTAGAAAACAGGAAATTAAGTTAAAAAAAAAGAAAAAAAATGGTACTTATGGAGTGATTGTTGTTGTTCAAATATATTTACGATTAAAAAATACAATATCCTCTGTGTTTAAAAACTCTAATCAGAATTTTTCGACAAAATTTACACATTACTTCCCTTCAAAAGGGTGTATAACTCATAAAAATTTTCGAACTGTATCTTCAAAAAGATTTGGAAAAAAAAAAAAAACTTACTCCATTCACATTTTAAATGTTTCCAATCATATCCAAATTAATGGAGAAAGAAAATCATCATTTCTTTTTAGTGAGGAAAGAATAGAACCTTTGTATTTTTCTATATGATTAAACCCCTTTCTGCTAGTATTAACTAGCTTAAAATCTACATGGAGTCAGAAAAAAGATTATATCAAAGTAATTTATAATCAATTTGATTAATCTTGATGATGCATATGTTTTAAATATCAAATGAATTGAACTTAAAAGAAAAAAAAATCTTTATATGATATATATCAGGGGTCTGTCCAGGATTTTTCACAAGGTCCGTTTTTTGTGAAAAATAAAATAATTTTGTGAAAAGTGACTTAATTTTGTGAAAAATAAAATAATTTCGCAAAAAAAAATTTTTTTTGTTAAATCGAAATTTTAGAATTTAGAGCAGGCACAAACTACATCATTTAAACTTAAAGCAGAGTGTTTTCCTCTTCTATGTTGAGAATATCATTCTGGGGTGTTTTTCTAGTATTTAGCGGGGGGGGGGGGGCGGCATCGCTCCCTCAAGTAGCAATATTTATCTACCATTCTACATTATGTTAAATTATACTAGAAATATTTCTGTACAGCATTTAAAATAATTGTAACAAATAAATAAAATTCAGACGAGGGGGTTCAGCATTTAACTTTTTAACCCAAGACACTCTTAAAAAAGCACAGAATTTCGTTTAAAATTTATAAATTCCGTGATTTTAACAAAAATAAAAAGAGATTTTATTTGTTTACTTCTTAACAAAGCGTACTAAACATCAAAAATTCAAAAAATCGGAATCCCATAGCGGATGCAAAGAGATCGCAATTCTCAAAGTGAAGGCATCAAAGGTATAAAAACGGCTTGTAAAAGAAATATTTTTGATAAAATTATTTTTAAATTGCATTTTAGAGTCCTATGATAAACATATCATTAATATCTGTGGACACAGCTAAACCAGAAATAAAATTAAACCATTGATTCAGCATTTCAATTTTTGACTCATAAAAGAAAATGGAATTTTGCTTTGAAAACTTGAAGTGCGTGTTTTAACAAAAATATACTTTTCATTTATTTGCATCCTAATAAAACGAAGTTAGCTTGAAAAAAGAACAAAATATGATTCTTATATCGGATGTTAAAAGATTTCTTTTTTAAAATGTAGACGTCTAAAGAAAAAAAAGGGAAGTAAAACAGTTTATTTAAAGTTAATCATCCTTGTTAGCATCGAAAAATCAAACCCATATAATTTTCTCCCAAAATAACAGTTAAACATCGTACAGCACCATAAAAACACAAATATTGACAAGCTGGTAAAATGATGAGAATACTTTCTAATCAAGTTCATTATAAAGGTTTAACGCCAGACGCTAAATGGTGATAATTTTAAAGTTGGTAACCCTATCTGAAGCGATCACATTTTTTCCCCACCCTTACTATCCCTTTGCAGTTCTAAGTTCATTTCGCTGATATATATATTATTGTTTATTAAATCATCAGCGGGGAGAAAAGTGCTTACCAAACGCCTTTTCAGAAACGTTGACAACAACACCGCTGCTAATTAGCTGTGATAAAACAAACAAAATTATTTGAAATCAAACTTATTTCCAGCTGTTAATTTCTTTCCAAGAAGCAAACAACAAGCATTATATTTATTTGGCAGTAGCAATTTATCGCTTGTTGGAGCATCACAAGAGTGCCATTTTTTTTTTCTTTGCAAAATTAGCAGATTTTGTATAAGTTGATCCCTCTAATTTGACTTAAAAAAAGGTTCCAAAAACTATGGGTTTAATATGCGTTATTTTGCTTTCAGATTTGCTCCTTCAAAAAACAATTTGTGAAAGATCCATTCTTGTTTATCAGAAT